>NC_069109.1:4033170-4111919 GCF_947172395.1 Bicyclus anynana
AGGAAGTCCTAAGAAACAGCTCCGATTTTGATGTTTTTTTAAAGTCATGTTTTTATATGCTATTTAAAATCAGATATGTTTTGGTGCGGGGACGAACTGATTTTTATTGTTCAAAAATATCTACGCTATTCATATATAAAAGGAGTTTTAAACCCACGTCTTACTAGACACGGGCATAAGTTAGTTATTTCTGCATATCGTCTCCAAAGAGTAAAAAAATCTTTTGTAGGTTTGGGTGTACTCTTCTATAACAAGATCCTCAAGACTGATGGACCTGCCAATGCATAGCTTTAAGCAATGTGTTAAAAAACATTTGCTTAGTCGAGGTTACTACAACATTGATGAGTTCCTTAATGATAAAGTTGCTTGGAGGCCTTTGGATCAGCTTCCACCTTCACACAGGAAGTAAAAGTATAAGAAATTGTAATATTGTCATCAATTGTAATTATAATATTATTGTATGATTTTTTTTTGCAATTCTGACCCTTTAAATCCCTGTAGCTCCGAAAGTAATGATCGCGGATACCCTGTTACTTTTACAAAATTGCTTTACTATTAGCATACTCTTAATTTATATACAATTTAAAATACTGTCATCATCCCTATTGAACTTTCTACAGATTTATTATAATTATTGAAAAGAAAATACTAAAGACAAAGAAACATTACATATTTTATTTCCTTATTTTACCTTACAATGTTATCCTATTCGTAAATTCATCATTAATCCTAACCATTCTAACCTAATCACAATAATAAATTGAACAATGGCTCACCAATTTCAACCTCTGTGTTGACCACGTTTGTAACAGAAACTGCGTTAAGTAACATGTATTTGATTTACATAACAGCCAAACTTCCACCAAAAATACATCAGGAGTCCGAGATTATTTTGATATGTATTATATTCATTATTGTAGGTATTTGTGTAATATTGTTTATGTATTAGGATGTAAATTATTTGTATGTATGTGTATTACTAATACTATGGTTATTTTTGTTTTACGCCACCTGCTGATGTCCTTAAGTTTTCCTAAACCGAAGGTTGCCTGGAAGAAATCGCTACTTAGCGATAAGGCCGCCTTTTGTATGCTGATCTCTTCCTATTTTGTTTTTTATTTCACTTGTTTTTGTCTTTGTGGTGTGCAAATAAAGTATATTTATCTTATCTTATAGTAAAAAGCCCCAAGACAACACACTGCTCCCTTTTATAGATTTTGAATATTAATAACAAAAGATAATTGACACTCTCTATTTAAATTTCTGTTTAGAATAATTACAATTTATTTTTAATTTTTCAAGTAGGTTTAATAGATACTTTCCGAAAACCATGACATTATAGATAGATTCACTGACCTTGTAATATTATTCTATTCGGTTTTAAGTCACCTTAGCGGATTCAGATTCAGATTGGTTGTAAACATATTGCAGTAAAGACGTGTGATTGCCTTGCATCGTATTGTGTTAGATGTTTTCTGTGGTTCGGTTGGTGTTTACTTAACATTTGTCTGTGAGTATTATTAAATTATTATTAGAAATTGCGCGTGTCAATATTACTGTATACTGTATGTAACAGAAGGTGGGAGAAGTAAAATAATATTTTCACTGTACACAAATTTATTCGATAACAATTTCAGCATAGCTTCCGCTACAATGTTAATATTACATGCTGACGGTAGTATATGGATGAATCTGCCAAACAACCCTATATTTTTAACCGACTTTAAAAAGGAGGAGGTTCTCAATTCGGTCGGTATTTTTTTTATTTTTTTTTCATGTATGTACACCGATTACTCAAAGACGCCTGGACCGATTTCAAAAATTCGTTTTTTGTTTGAAACGGTATAGTCCCCATTTGGTCCCATTGCCATCATGTCAAGATCTGATGATGGAATCCTGGAGGAATTGAGGAGAACTTTCAAAAATTATGTGGGTGTCTAGTGTGTTCGTAAACTTTTCCATTTAGTACTTTTAAGCACTACAATTTCATGAAGGTTTAAAATCGATCTGATGATGGAACTTTAAAACAGACGAGAGAACTCCTCGGCGATTTACAGCAGTTACCTTGTGTTTGGGCTTGATTAATTTGTATTGCTGAGAATTTTGTACCAAGATGGGTTGTGACTGTCATTAGGGGTCTGATGTATTCGTTTGAGATGAAATTTTACACTAAAAATGGAAAAATAATAAAAATTTTAATAAAAAAAATACAACCGACTTCAAAACCTAAAAACGTACCCACTAAACTAAAAAGCGAAAAATAACATCATAATATCTTCTACCTTCTGATCAGTATGAAGGCGGTGCTTAGCTGGTGTTGTCTAAATTTAAGCCATTTCTGACAGGACCACATGAAACAACACTGTATGCAAAATCTTAAGCTATAAGATATTCTCACATGGCTTGAATTAATACATCACATAGCATCGCCTTCATACTGATCAGCAGGTAGAACATATTATATAATATTTGCAAAGTTAGTGTCTACTGTTGGTAGCACGAATATGTTAACAATACAAGTACGTTTTAATAATAGTTCCGGAGTATTATTATACAAACCAAACGTTATAATTCTATCTAAAACACATTAATAATTAAAGGATATTTATAACGATCGTAAAATAATATTAAAATATCGAAACACAAAGTTGAGAAATTAAATACAAACTAAATCATAACGTGACGTCACAATTGTCAAGAGTAAAATAACCAATGATGAATTTATATCATGTAAAATAAATAATTATATTTATATCAATAATTAATAATAACCTCTCCACTGTTCGGATTGATAATCATTGTTACGTAATTAAATTTAACTATAATAACCGGAAGTCATAAAAGTATGAAATGGAATGACGCTACTATACGCTAGGCGGCGACACTTATCTATACGAAATAGGCGGGAAGCAGGTACTATTTGTAACATGTATTAACAAGTTGGTTACGCTAGCGTTTTTACCTAACATACCTTACTTGTTTACTCAGACCAATTATTGTATAGGACCTGCCTCGCTAGATGTTACTTTTCTGTCAAAGTATATGATCAACGATCTAATGTGATTATAAAAATTGTCTCTAAAGTATCGACTTTTTATAGTTGTAATCGTGTTCGTCGGTTAAAGAGCTTCGTAAAAATACCTTTCTGTCTAATTGAATTGTGTAAAAAATGGGCAAAAACTTCTAGTTATAGAATATATACCAAATCTATGCTCATTTTCCTCAGAAAATGACAGACAATTTTGTTCGTGACTATGAGTGCAATACAGGTCCTTCTATAATTGGTCTGAGCCTGTTTACCTTACCTAAACTATTAAACCTGAAGTCCCTAGCCTTACCTTAAAATAAGGCACAATATATACCTACTGGCCACACCATATTGTGGCTAGCAACACTGCGCAGTCAGTACGAAACCTACCGCGGTGATGCTATAAGCCGTTAAGTACTATCGAGAACTGCCACGTGTGAATGCGAAGTGCATTTCGGGATGGTGATGATATAAGCCAACCGTTCAGTGTGAACTTAATATAAAAGTGTAAATGTGTGCCTAAACTGTACTCTCTATTGTCTCGGGGTTTCTTAACTGCTGTATTCCTCGAGTAATCATCATAAATCCCAATTTACAGTCCATTTTGAAGTATACAATAGCGCAGGCATTCTGGACACGCTGTATTAGCTTTATAGTTCTAACTAGCAATCTACCACCAAATACTGTATCAGCATATTTAAGTTTTGATAACACCAGCGACTCGCACAGTTTATTCCTTAGTTCTATGCCAATATACTGTCTGATTTGTAAATTATGTCCACGAGACAGTTGTAAACCGTTCTTCAAAAAATTAAACATATTAATGGTACCATCATTATATATTTACTAGCGGACGCCCGCGACTTCGTCCGCGTAAAAATCGATGTCAATTTTCAACCCCTATTTCACATTCTATTTTGCAAGTTTTATAACTTATACCTAATAAATAGTCCACTTATCATTTTACATTTACAAATGTACCTAGAAAAATTAAGGACTTTCCGTACCAACTTTCTACCCCTACTTCACCCATTTCTGATTTTGTTTTCGCGACAAAAAGTATCATATTATCCTTCTACGTATTATGGTCTCATAAAGTTTGTGTGTCTTAAGTATCATAAAGTTTGTGGTTGTCGGAGGTAATCTTTGGATCTACTGGACCGATTTGGAAAATTGTTTCACCAATAGAAAGCTACGTTATTTGCAAGTGTCATAGGCTATGTTTGATCCCCATATTCACACGGGAACGGGAACTACGTAATCGAAAGCGCGAGGCGTCATGTAGCGGATTTTCTGCGTCTTTTAGAAATTTTGTATTATCTCCAAAACTATTTAACTAATTAACATACTCTGGGCAAATCTTATCTCCATAATATCCTTGTGATTATTAAATAATTTATTTTGATAAGGATTTAAGTTAAGTAGCATAAATAATGACGCAAACCTAAGTATATAAAAATAATAATTTTTAAAACACAAAAGGTACTATATCTGCTAATATATAGAAGATAGATATAATATGGTGTCGCGGACTTTTTTGTAGAACTTTTAAAGATACATAAAGCCTCCAAACATTAATTTCAATTATACACAATGGTTAAGGCAGCGCATGCGAATAAGTCTGCTTAAGAGGATTTTCGGTCCGACCTGTATGACAAAAACTGTGTTAACTCGGCTAATATATATGATTCTAATATGGTCTACTGGTGAAAGAATTTTTGAAATCGGACCAGTAGTTCCAAAGATTACCCCATTTAAAGAATGTTACAAACTTACAAACTTTACCTCTTTATAATATTAGTATAGATGAAGTAGTCATGTTTGTAGTTAATAACAAAAAAAAATTTATACCTTATGAAAATAAACGTGACAATGATAAACTTAGATGCGAACAACATAAAACTACTCTGTACCATAATAGTTTATTCATTGCGACAGTAAGAATTTATAATAAGTTACCAAAAAAAAATTAGGAAAGAAAAGAATATAAATTGCTTTAAAAATTATTTATGTAAATATCAAACTCATCAGGCATTTTACAGTGTAAATGAATATTTAAATTGATATTATTGTTATTTTCATACATATTTTCAATTTTTCTTTTACATAAACAATTTTTTTTTTGTCACATGTTTAATCTTTTCCTACTATAATTGAATATATTTAAAATGAACACACTAACTATTTTTAGTAATATAATTATAAAATTACTAGCCGCCGCGGTTTCACCCGCGTGGTTCCTGTTCCCGTAGGAATACGGGGATAATATATAGCCTATAGCCTTCCTCGATAAATGGGCTATCCAACACTGAAAGAACTTTTCAAATGGGATCAGTAGTTCCTGAGATTGAAACAAACAAATTCTTCGGCTTTATAATATTAATAGAGATTGTAAAGATGTAAATTTTAAATGATGAAATTGTCATTTGAATTAATTTAATAACACATACTTATAATAATTTGCATGCCAAATTGGCAAGATACATTTACCATCTACATCTACCGACCACCTGTATATATAATGCATGTATCTGCAAATAAATAAATTGATTGAGTGATTAGCTCCTGAACGTATGAAGCGAATTCAATGGTGATGACTAGGTTTTAATATATTGATTTTTATGATACATTCGGGTAAATAGAGTCAATGTTAACTAATTTAGACATAAAAAGCAAAGATTGACTGGATATTTGCAAAATAAATAAGATTATAAAATTTCAAAATCTATTAAAAATCTTTTATCGTAATTAGATGAAAATTCATACAGTTTTAGCTTCCTTACATTAACTGTGACATTTTTTAATATATGAACTATAAACATAAACGCAGAAATAACAAAGATATAAGTAATTTTGTTTAAACGCCCATACAAATCTAACGATCATTAATTGCCTACGACGTCATAAGTGCGTACCATTTTGTATGGGGCGTTTTTCAGGGATCCGCGGCAGCGCCGCAAATCTGACCCTTTAAATCCCTGTAGCTCCGAAAGTAATGATCGCAGATACCCTGTTACTTTTACAAAATTGCTTTACTATTAGCGTACTCTTAATTTGTATACAATTTAAAAAACTGTCATCATCCCTATTCATTTTATTTTTGTATGAAAGGTGACTTACGGACGAGTGAATGATGAAACTCGGTCAAGCCGTTCAAAACTTGTGGGGGGTGAAAGTGGGGTAGGACAACGGAATGTGTGCAAATATAATCGAGTGGGGTCGCAAATGAAAGCGCACTGAAAGAGAATATTGATGACTTGGTCGAGAGTGTCGACCGTCGGGGGCTTTTCAAAATATTCAATTTTATGTTATTTTAATTTGCCATAGTTTTCTTTGTAACAAATACATCATTATATCAGCCGATGGAGTCCATTGCAGGACATGGGCTTTTTGTAGGGACTTCCGAACATCACGACCCTGAGCCACTGCATCCAGTGAATGTCTGCGACTCGCTTGATGTAACCACCTGGTGCTTAATTCATTAGTTAGTTGACATATATGAAATTGAGATTTTAATTAACAAATTTCATCCGGTGCCGTCTGATAACCCTTCGTGGATATCATACAGTAGGTAGATGAAATTTCTCAGTTGAATGGGGATGATGACTAGGTTCGAATATATTGATTTTTATGATACATTCGGGTAAATAAGGTCAATGTTAACTAATTTATACATAAAAAGCAAAGATTATCTGGATATTTGCAAAATAAATAAGATTAAAAAATTTCAAAATCTATTGATTTTTTTTATCGTAATTAGATGAAAATTCATACAGTTTTAGAAAATACATTAAATGTGACATTTTTCAATATGTGAACTATAAACATAAACGCACAAATAACAAAGATATTAGTAATTTTGTTTGAACGCCCATACAAACCCAACGATTAGCGAGCCAACGACGTCACTAATACGTGCCATTTTGTATGGAGCGTTTTTCAAGGATCCGCGGCAGCGCCGCAAATCTGACCCTTTAAATCCCTGTAGCTCCGAAAGTAATGATCGCAGATACCCTGTTACTTTTACAAAAATTCTTTGCTATTAGTATACTCTTAATTTATATACAATTTGAAAAACTGTCATCATCCCTATTCAACACGGAAATGCTGCCTGCGTGATGAGCACCCTACCAAGGGCGGCAAGTTTTGATAGGTATTTTTAGGTATTAGTTTTAATTTTATAGTTGTAGAATATAATATTTCCTTTTATTTTATTTTTATAATAAGTTTAGCCTAGTTAAGTTATTGTCTTAGCTAGTATAAATAATTGTACTATTTATGAAGTATATACATAATTTAAAATAAATATGAATTATAACAGTACATATCAATATTATAATAATAACTAAATAAAAACTAACTATGGTTAAAGCCGAAAAGGAAAAAGTATCAAAATACTTGGACCTTGCTCACGAGATCACCGCCATGTGGAATGTTGAGTCAACTATTATTGTTCCGATAGTTGTTTCAGTCAATGGTCTTATAGCGAAAAGCTTCGACCAACACTTAAGAAGCTTTCGCTTAACTGTTGGATCAAGAGTCGGATGCAAAAGGCAGTGATTCTTGAGACGGCGCGTATTGTGAGGAGGTTCCTCACTCTGGAGCCCTGACCACCGGTTGCTTGGACACTCAAATGTCCCGCAGCGGGAGGGTGGATTTTTTTTATAAATTTTTAATAGTGTTTTGTATTTTATACTTATATTGACATTGTTAAAAATTTAAATAAAAGAACTAATAAATAAATGAGAGACTAAATAAATACATATATACATATGTGGGATGTAGGTGAATTAGTCCACACAATATCAGTTCTGACATTTATTAATTTGACGGCCGCGTGGCGCAGTGGGTAGTGACCCTGCTTTCTGCATCCACGGTCGTGGGTTCGATTCCCACAACTGGAAAATATTTGTGTGATGAGCATGAGTGTTTTCCAGTGTCTGTGTGTATTTATACATTATATAAGTATTTATATGTAGTACTAGCGGATGCCCGCGACTTCGTCCGCGTGAAACGCGATGTAAACTTTCAACTACCCTTACCCTACCCCTACCCTACCCTACCCCTACCCTACCACTACCCTACCCCTACCCCGTTTTCTAATTATTATTAATATGAACTTTATACAACAACAATAAAGCTCAAATTGACTACGGTTTATTTAGAAAACATTTGTATGGGAAAAAGAAAAGGGCTATTTTTATGGTTTTTCCGGCAATTATTCGAATTTTTCTCACCGTAAAAACCATCTTATAACTTCAACGAACATTTTAAAAAAGAATTGACCAAATTGGTCCAGACGTTGTTGAGTTATGCGCTTACCAACGCATTTTGGGATTCATTTTTATATTATAAGATATAATTGTGTATTAATATTATAATATCAACTATCTTAGTACCCATAACACAAGCTACTCTGTATGCTTACTTTGGGGCTAGATAGTGATGTGTATTGTTTAAGTATATTTATTTATTTATTAATGAAACACATGGCGCTAGCATAAGTAGGTACGCAATGTTCATTAGCGGCGTTATGCAACTAACTATAATACACTGTAATCTTTGGACTAACTTCTGTCACTTCTGTCGAATACTCTCGAGGTGAGTCAACGCAAAACCGGCTTATAGATAAGAAGCTAGGTCACCTAGGTGGACGGTTTGATGCTCGCGAAGTTAGGATGATTATGCAAGTAATATTTATGATTATGTATTGCTGTTTTTATGTAGTTTGTGTATATAAGTTATATATTACTGTAGTTATTTATATATATTTACTTAGGTGTCTATTTATCCATTCATTTCTGACAACTGTAGTATTGACATACATATAATAGGGATGATGACAGTTTTTTAAATTGTATATAAATTAAGAGTATACTAATAGTAAAGCAATTTTGTAAAAGTAACAGGGTATCTGCGATCATTACTTTCGGATCTACAGGGATTTAAAGAGTCAGATTTGCGGCGCTGCCGCGGATCCCTGAAAAACGCCCCATACAAAATGGCTCGAAAAAATGACGTCATAGGCAATGTAATGATCGTTAGATTTGTATGCGCGTTCAAACAAAATTACTAATATCTTTGTTATTTGTGCGTTTATCTTTATAGTTCAAATATTAAAAAATGTCACATTTAATGTAAGGAAGCTAAAACTGTATGAGTTTTCATCTAATTACGATAAAAAAATTTTAGTAGTTTTTGAAATTTTATAATCTCATTTATTTTGCAAATATCCAGACAATCTTTGCTTTTTATGTATAAATTAGTTAACATTGACCCTATTTACCCAAATGTATCATAAAAATCAATATATTCAAACCTAGTCATCATCCCCATTGACTTACAATAATGACATGTTATAATAGTAATAACATAATATTTTAATTGTAGTTGTATTGTAATCTATAATAATGTAGTTTGTTTTTTTTTTTGTATTTTTTTAGATATCATTTATTTGTTTTTTTATATTTAATTTTATGTGACTTGTTTTTTATTACCCGACTGCAAGAAGGGTTATGTTTTTCGCGCGTATCTTGTATGTATGTATGTATGTAATATTCTTTATTACCTCATATCTTCCAAACCGCTGGACGGATTTCCGTAATTAAGCTATCATTTGTGTCAATAACCCAAGTGTTCTTAGATAGGTGAAATAAAAAAAAAACAACAAGATGACTCTGAGACGCTATAGACTCGAGGTGAAAAAAAATTTTTTTTTTTACTATTGCAACATGGGTATCAAAATCAAGGGCTTTTTGTGAGGAATTCAAAATGGTATATCATAGCCATGTTAAAAAAAACTATAATTAGAAAAACGTTATTTATTAATTGTCTATACAAAATACGCGAGGCGGATGACTATAAGGTGCGAGGTTTATGAAGTGAAGTTATATAACACCTAAAATATACAAAACTAAATATATTGATTATAAAAATCGGACAAGTGCGAGTCAGATTCGTTCCGTAGATCTTTTTGAATATTTACTTAACCTCGTAGGACGTAGGTGTACATTATCGTACTTTGTAATATGTAACCAACAAATAAATCCGAAATTCACCATCTATCGTAACTAAAAAGGTGTGAAATAAATTAATTAATTAAACGACTGTTTTTTAATTGCTTTCTACACTTCTGGACTGAGCTTGTTTTTTTTCTTTTCAGTTTTTGTATAATTTATGCAGTCGGGTTTTTTTATTTGTTTAATTAATTAATTAATTTTATTGCTTTTAGTTTATTGTAGTCTGACATTATTTGCATATTAATTTGTATTGTTTAATTTCATTCATTTCTGACAACTGTAGTATTGACATAATATTAATTTGTGTACGCTGTGTTAACCTATAATTAGCTGTGCAATAACTACTCATACATTTATTTCAATGTAAATCATTAACATGTGAAATAGCTGTTGGTTATCCTAATAAAAAAAATGAATAAATAAGCAATTATTAAATAATTGCTTATTTATTCATTTTTATTCCCACATGTTAGTTTAAATTATAATCTATATCTATACTAATATTATAAAGAGGTAAAGTTTGTAAGTTTGTAAGTTTGTCACATTTTTTAAATGGGGTAATCTTCGGAACTACTGGTCCGATTTCAAAAATTCTTTCACCAGTAGAATGCTACATTATTGGGGAGTGCTATAGGCTATATTTTATATTGGTATCATATATATTAGCCGAGTTATCACAGTTTTTGTCATACAGGTTGGACTGAAAATCCTCTTAAACAGACTTATTCGCATGCGCTGCCTTAACTATTGTGTAAAATTGAAATTAATGTATGGAGACTTTATGTATCTTTAAAAGTTCTACAAAAAAGTCCGCGACACCATATATCTATCTTCTATATATTAGCAGATATAGTACCTTTTATGTTTTAAAAATTATTAATTTTATATACTTAGGTTTACCTCATTATTTATACAACTAAACTTTAATCCTTATTAAAATAAATTATTTAATAATCACAAGGATATTATGGAGATAAGATTTGCCCTTTACAGTATGTTAATTACTTAAATAGTTTCGGAGATAATACAAAATTTCTAAAAGACGCAGAAATTCCGCTATATGACGCCCGGCGCTTTCATTTACGTAGTTCCCGTTCCCGTGTGAATATGGGAATCAAACATAGCCTATGACACTCGCAAATAAAGTAGCTTTCTATTGGTAAAACAATTTTCCAAATCGGTCCAGTAGATCCAGAGATTACCTCCTACAACCACACGAACTTTACCTCTTTATATTATTAGCATAGAAGTCTCTATTTCTCTTGGTCATACCACCACTCTCGAAGCACTGGACCTATTTTGCTAAGGGTAGGAGTAAGATAGAGAAGTTACAGGGTAGGGTAGGGTACGGGTAGGGAAGCGTAGGGGTAGTGTAGTGGTAGGGTAGGTTTAGGGCCGGGTTTAGGGTAGTGGTAGGGTAGGGTAGTGGTAGGGTAGAGGTACGGGTAGGATAGAGAAGTGGTAGGGTAGGGGTAGGATAGGCGTAAAATAGGGGTACGGGTGGGATAGGGGTAGGAAAGGGATAGGGTACGGGGAGGGTAGGGGTAGGATGGGGGTAGGGTGTAGGTAAGGTAGGGGTAGGGTAGGGGTAGGGTGGGGGTAGGGGTAGGGTAGGGTAGGGGTAGGGTAGATTTAGGGGTTGGGTAGGGTAAGGTTGGGGTAGTGGTAGGGTAGGGGTAGGGTAGGGTACGGGTAGTAGTAAAGTTGACATCGAAATTTACGCGGACGAAGTCGCGGGCGTCCGCTAGTTATATCTATATATTAATTCTAATGTTAGTATGGTTAGTTATCTTCTTGTGATGTGGATCCCGTTTGGGTGAAGGCCTCCTCTTTCTTCTTCCAGTAATCTCTATCTTTTGCGAGGGACATCCATTCTCGCCCTGTTTTGATAATGATGTCATCAGCCCACCTTTTAGTTGGTCTGCCGACGCTTCTCTTTCCAGGTGGACCTTTCCAGTTTGTGACTTTTATGATCCATCTACTGTCTTTAATTCTCGATATATGCCCAGCCCATTGCCATTGCAATTTTAGAGCCTGTGTCACAGCGTCAGTGATTTTTGTTTTTTGGTCGGATAATTTCTGCCCTTATTTTTTGTATTTTCCTTAGTTTTAGTATACAAACAAAACACAATAAAAATCCCTTTGATTTAAAATCTTGCGTTTCTGTATGTTAACGTTATTCTCTAGATTTACAGAACGGATTTTTATGCGGTTTTTATTAATAATTTTGGAGGAATCTATTTTCTGTGTATCTTAACCCAATTATTAAATTTCTCCTATCTATTGTAACTATATATATATATAATTATTAAATAGATTATTGTTATTATTGGTGTGTGTTTAGAAGTGTGCTGCTATATCCATACATACATACATACATATAGATATTGAATAGAATGATTTTCTTATAGATTATTTAATAGGTCCCGACTATTTTCTAATTGCTTTCTACACTTCTGGACTGAGCCTGTTTTTTTTCTTTTCAGTTTTTGTATACTTTATGCGGTCGGGTTTTTTTATTTGTTTAATTAATTTATGTAGGTTTTATATATAGGTTTTAGTAGGTCACATTTTCAACGGTGGATATTTTTTCTCAGTGTATGATTCTGAATAATTCGATAAAAATGTGGCCTACGATTACTTAATCCATGTCAGGTTACCGTAATAATTCTCAACAATTGTATGATATTGTGAAGCGTCATAAGTGCTTTACTATCAGAATAATTATTTATTTATACTATAAATCTTAGTGGAAGACCTGCGTAATTATTGGATAGAAGCAGGCGTTACTTTGCGGAAGTTCATCATGATTATATAATGATTTATTTATTTTCAACGTCACCCAGGTCCGACAAAATACTCTCTACGTACGTTGAGAGTATTTTGTCGGACCTGGGTGACGTTGTCGCATGGGTTCGTCGACTTTTCGCGGATGATAGCAAAATAAATAATTCATTATATAACCTGCGTAATTAGCTGGAAGCCTTTGAGATGTGGACGCAGAATGCTCCGCATAAGCTGGACGGCGAAAGTGTCTAACACTGAGGTTCTTGCCAGAATGCAGAAGAAGACTGAGCTTGTTAAGACCATTAAGCAACGAAAGATATCATATCTAGGGGCCCTAGATATGATATCTTTCGTTGCTGCTTAGGTAAACAATCAGCTGACATATTATTACAATACATTATACAAACCGTATTTTTTCCTTGTTTAAACATTTACCAAAGTGCATCTTCGCTAGCTTTTATTAGATTGAGCTAATTAATAGGTGCGCGTCGCTTTCACTTTCATTGACAGTGACATGTGACGGCAGTTAGTTTGGCACACATGTAGAAGGTCAGGGCAGGTCGCGCAGGGTTTTCAAATGACTTACAACTGTAAAATATAATAAAAAAATATATTGAAATTTAAATAAATAAATAAATTATTAACTAATGTTTTAAAATTTTCAAACGAAGTGTCATATTTTTCCCAATTTTCTTGATTCCCTCTATAGAATGGATATTTCTACCGCACAACACTCAAATTCCTTTTGTCTAGAGGAATATAAAGATTTTTTAAATGGCTCACAACGGTAGATTAAAACCGCATTCCCTGACTGTCGGCTTCTTCAACGCAGACGGGCTTTTTGATAAAATACTCGCGGGTAGCGAATGGTAGTACTTTTACTGTCTCGTAAATCTATGGTTCTAACATTGTAGGTATAATTTCTTTCGTTTCATGGTTTTCGAGTTTTTTGGTACGATATTTGAATTTATCTCCTTTGGAAGGCAGTGGTCATAATCTTCCTCGGTGACCAACCGTCTTGGAAGATTTATTATAATCGACGCATAATATATTAGTTTATTTCACACGTAGCTCGTCACGTAAATCGTATATAAATTAAGAGTATACTAATAGTAAAGCAATTTTGTAAAAGTAACAGGGTATCTGCGATCATTACTTTCGGAGCTACAGGGATTTAAAGGGTCAGATTTGCGGCGCTGCCGATCCCTGAAAAACGCCCCATACAAAATGGCACGAACTAATGACGTCGTAGGCAAAATAACGATCGTTATATTTGTATGTGCGTTCAAACAAAATTACTAATATCTTTGTTATTTGTGCGTTTATGTTTATAGTTCGTTTAAAAAAATGTCACATTTAATGTAAGGAAGCTAAAACTGTATGAATTTTCATCTAATTACGATAAAATATTTTTAATAGATTTTGAAATTTTATAATCTTATTTATTTTGCAAATATACATACAATCATTGCTTTTTATGTATAAATTAGTGAACATTGACTCTATTTATCCGAATGTATCATAAAATTTTTTCTGCTGCAGTTAAAAAGTTAAAAAAAAAGGCAGCGTTTGTCTTTATATACACCGGTATTGCGAGCAGTGTTGCCAGAAGGTTACTTTTGTAACCTTTTAGGTGATTTTTTGACTGCATTGGTTACTTTTAGGTTACATTAATGAAAAGGTTACTTTTACGTGGTATTTCGGAATTTTTACAAATAACTTACAATTTCGAATACCTAAAACAGAAAAGTCGTTAAATTAAGAAATGCGGACAAGTGCTCAAGAACTCATTGATGTTTCTGTGTCAAGTCAACTACCATTCTATTAACTTTTAATACCTTTCCAGTAAAAAATATGAATAGATTGTTAAACAAGTGGCTGACACACACACAACAGATCCACTGTATAAGAGATGTTTCCTTTTTGTTCAATCTTCAAAATAAGGTCACAATTCTCACTATAAATGAAGATGTCACAATTGACGTTGTGAAATAAGTAAGTACCTACCTAAGTTGCAGTAACATTGAATTTCTTAAAAAATCAAGTATGAATTATTATTCACGTCAATTGTTTTTTAAATACTTGCTCTATAATTTTATTTTTCTTATCCCATGAGGAAAAGGCAAACAATCAGGGCCTTACATAAGATGATTCTATTTACGAGTAAAATCTTCTTCGGTATAACGTAATTTAGTACTTGTGTAGCGGCAATCTTGGCTAGTATTCGTAACTAACGTAACGTAATATATTAAAAAAAAACAAAATTACTTTAGCCCCTAGAGGCTGAAATGGTGGTTTAGCCATGCTGTGGAACGCAAAAAGCAAGAGTAGTTAGTGAAAAGGTTACTTTTTAGACAAAAAGGTTACTTTTTTTAATATTTCGGGTAATTTCTGACAAGACCCATCTGGTAACACTGATTGCGAGAAAGCCGGCAGATTGTCACTGGCATCGATAGAAGACGGACGTGTGCTGTTGGACATTATAGTGTATAATAGTTTAGTGGTTAGACGGTGACTTACTGCTATTATTACAGTAAGGACAAGGGACCTTACAAGTGGAGACGAGGTGAAAAAATAAATCTGTAAGTAGTTATAATTATTATCCGTAAATTGTTGTGTTCTGTTTTTGGTAATTGGCAAAATCACTTGCCGAATCACTTGCAGACTACGGACCCGGATCTTGCTTACCGGTCTGGTTTGCAGCGATTGAGCTTAAACTAAGTCTAGCGACTAAATTACAAAAAAAAGAGTATACTTAAAAATAGTAAAATGAATACAGCAATGCGGTTAGTCAGTTTTATTCTTGAAAAGGACAGAAGGTCGAAGTATTATAATATACATATGATCAAACGTACTTCCATGTGAAGTTCGATCATTACTATATGAGTTGCATCCTTGGAATATATGATAATACTAGCGGACGCCCGCGACTTCGTCCGCGTGAAAGTCCTACCCTACCCTAACCTACCTCTACCCCACCCCTACCCTACCCTATCCCAACCCTACCCCTACCCTACCACTGCCCTACCCCTACCCTACCCCTACCCTACTCTACCCCTGCCCTACACCTACCCTACACTACCCCTACCTTACCCCTACCCTACCCTACCCCTACCCTACTCATTAAGGCTGCACTTCTTTATTTATTCCTCCCACTGCGAGTCGCGTCAAGCGCGGCAACCGTTACACAAAAATAATCCTTAAAGCATGAATTAGTATTACGCGCGATGGCTTAGCGTATTTCATGTATAACTTTGGTGTTTCTTTACCAATTTTTATGATTCTTTTTTTATTGAATAGGTAATAATGTTAACTTTCTTATTAGGGATAAGTGATGAGTGTTATAAACATAAGAGTAGACAAATATAATTAGAAAGCTCCGAACTGCTAAGCTATCGGGAGTTACACGTGTTATTGTGAGTCAACCATAAAAGATAGACATATATATGCTGTTGTGTTTTTATAGATAATTTTAAGGAGAACATTTCCGTCATACATGATTTCTATGTACCTTTAACCATTAAGGCTGTACACGCGACGGAAGCTTAAAAAATTGAGTAACTTCTCCCGTTTTCTCAACATTTCTCTTCACTGCTCTGCTGCTATTGATCGTAGCGTAATGAAAAGTATACTATAACCTGCCCAGGAGTATGTTAAATAATTGTACCAAGTTTCGTTAAAATCCGTCTAGTAGTTTTTGTTTCTATAAAGAACATACAGACAGACAGACAGACAAAAATTTTACTGATTGCATTTTTGGCATCAGTATCGATCATTAATCACCCCCTGATAGCTATTTTGGAAATATATTTCATGTACAGAATTGACCTCTCTACAGATTTATTATAAGTATAGATATAGATAACAATTGTCTTGGAATATATGATAATATAAAAAAGTCCTTATTTACTTGGTAACTATGCGCACTATTTTTAAAGAAAATTAAAATAGGTAAGTCAAAAAAGTACTTCTTATTACTCGTAATGCCACCTCAGACCTCCATCTTGGATATCTCTCATTATTTAAGAGAAGGTATTGTAACTTGTACAAACTTTCCTTTATTATTTGGGAGATCTTCTGGCAAGGTGGGTGATCATATATTCCAAGGATGCAACTCATATAATAATGATCGAACTTCACTTGGAAGTGCGTTTGATCATATATTATATTTCCTTGCATCCTTGTTCATATATGATAATAAAACAATGGTAGATGTTAAGAGCGAAGAGAAAGGGAGAAGGTTTGGAAATAAATCATAAGTTAGTTATAATTGTGATTTTTATCATTCATTTTTATTCGAGTTACAATCAAGAACTAAATTTCTTATTATTAATGTACCTTATAACAATATAAGGACCTTCCTTTTGTAAAATCGGGCAAAATAGAGGGATGATCTTGTCTAATGAAAACCTTTTCATATTCTCTAACAATCCTAGAAGACCAAATAAAATTAATTACATAAAGCATTCATCTGCGCAATTTAATAAAAGTATTTTGCATATGGCGCCAAAAATCTATACCAACTTGCCACTACAGCTGTCAAATAGAAGCATAAGCAAACCTACACTTAAAGAAAATCTTAAAAGTTTCTAATAGAAAAATGTTACTACTCCATAGAAGAGTACTTTCCTGATGCTTCAACTAAATAGTATTAATTATATTTCTTTTAAAGTTAATGTCATTAAATTTTAATTTAATTAATTAAACAATAAACATTTGTATACTTATTAATGGTGAAACATTGTTACCTAATACATAAGAACATCTTTGTATAACTTATATACATATAAATATCTATAACTTATATCTTTGTATATATAAATGTAATGTTTCTTGCAAGTAAATGATTCTTAATCTTATTCCACTTTGCATTTTTCCACTTGATGGGATCACTTGTATGTATGTTATTATCTGTGCCCTAAGGTCTTAAACATCTGGTTTAACAGATACTATCCAACAGAACGTGTAGACATTTGGTGTGATATACTTATGTAACAGAAGGTGGGAGAAGTAAAATAATAGTTTCACTGTACACAAAATTCGATAACAATTTCAGCATAGCTTCCGCTATAATGTTAATATTACACGCTGACGGTAGTATATCAATCAATCTGCCAAACAACCCTCTATTTTATAATATTTGCAAAGTTAGTGTCTACTGTTGGTAACACGAATATGTTAACAATACAAGTTCCGGAGTATATTATACAAACCAAACGTTATAATTGTATCTAAAACACATTAATTAATTAGAGGAGATTTATAACAATCGTAAAATAATATTAAAATATCGAAACACAAAGTTGAGAAATTAAATACAAACTAAATTGATAACGTGACGTCATAGTTGTTAAGAGTAAAATAACCAATGATGAATTTATATTATGTAAAATAAATAATTATATTTATATAAATCATTAATAATAACCTCTACACTGCTCGGATTGATAATCATTGTTAATTAATTAAATTTAACTATAATAACCGGATGTCTCTCTCTGCAGGTCATCTCCTCCCGGACAAAAATCCAGGTGGGGGTACGGGCCTCGAGGCTACGCCTCCTTGCCCGGGTAAGGCGCGGGGGATCTTGTTCCCCCGGTCATGTTCTTCCAGCCCCTTTCGGGGCTGAGACCTTTCGGCCTAAGGGTAGTAGACGATGTTAATCAAAGTGCCCCGCGCGGACTGCAATTACTCGCTATCCTGCGCTGGGGCGGTGTCAAGTCCGGGACCGGATGTCATAAAAGTATGAAATGGAATGACGCTACTATACGCTAGGCGGCGACACTTATCTATACGAAATAGGCGGGAAGCTGGTACTATTTGTAACACTTATTAAACATAGAACAGTCTGATGGATCAGCAGATCTTATGATATTTGTTGATATTATTTTGACACCGTTATTATACAAAGTGGTGAAACGATTGCGACCTTAATTTCAACCACATATAGGGTACCTATCGTGTAAGTAGTCTGCACGCCAATATTTATTAATTTCTATGCAGCGGTTTAGCCACAGGAAAATTTTTTCACTCAAACAATTTTCGAAGACGCTGTAAATGTATTACAAATACCTCACGAAAATTCACTAGGTCATTCACCTTGATGAACCAAAATAACAATTTAAAATATGCGTTTTAGAAATTATTGATAACTTATAAAAAATAAAAATCCTATTGAATTTTAGACCTAATGCACATAAGAATAAAAATCCTCATCATCTTTACCATACTTACCTACAATAATAATTGGGATGATGACTAGGTTTGAATATATTGATTTTTACGATACATTCGGGTAAATAAGATCAATGTTAACTAATTTACACATAAAAAGCAAAGATTGTCTGGATATTTGCAAAATAAATAAGATTATAAAATTTAAAAATCTATTAAATTTTTTTTATCGTAATTAGATGAAAATTCATACAGTTTTAGCTTCCTTACATTAAATGTGACATTTTTCAATAAATTAACTATAAACATAAACGAAGATATTAGTAATTTTGTTTGAACGCCCATACAAACCTAACGATCAGCGAGCCAACGACGTCACTAAATCGTGCCATTTTGTATGGAGCGTTTTTCAAGGATCCGCGGCAGCGCCGCAAATCTGACCCTTTAAATCCCTGTAGCTCCGAAAGTAATGATCGCAGATACGCTGTTACTTTTACAAAATTGCTTTACTATTAGTATACTCTTGATTTATATACAATTTAAAAAAATGTCATCATCCCTATTGCCTCTCGGGCTCGGCACCACAAATTTTGTACCTATTTTTAATGTAAAGAAACGAAAATTGCGACGTTGTCAATTGGGCACTAATAGTCCAGGATCCGGGGAACATTTTTACAGTTGATCACTACCAAGTAAATTTTATGTGAGTAGCTTCGTCTTGATGAGGCATAAATAACACTGAATTTGTAGGACAATAAGGCAAAAGTTGTACTAATTAATTGTTATACAACTTATCAGCCATATTGCCCAACAAATAGCATGGTCAGTTATCTCGTTCCTATGCTCAGAATTTTTTGTTATCTAGTAACTCTGTTAGCTACCAAAATCAATAATTTTCGAAAATATAAAAGTTGAGCGCCTCATCAAGACGAAGCTACTCATGGAAAACTAACTTGATATTCATCAACTGTAAAAATACTCCCCGTATCCTAGATTATAAGGGCTTTCATTCAATATTTAGGGAAAGGGAAGGGGTAGGATACAGTTAGGGTACGGGTAGGGTAGGAGTAGGGTAGAGGTAGGGGATCGATACTGAAGCCTATTTTCTATTTTGAACCAACTTCTTTGTCTGTCTGTCTTTTTTTTGACCGGGCATCGCGCTGAAACTACAGAATGAATTCAAATGATACTTAAGACGATTTGAGACCATAATACGTAGAAGGATAATATGATACTTTTTGTCGCGAAAACAAAATCAGAAATGGGTGAAGTAGGGGTAGAAAGTTGGTACGGAAAGTCCTTAATTTTTCTAGGTACATTTGTAAATGTAAAATAATAATTGGACTATTTATTAGGTATAAGTTATAAAACTTGCAAAATAGAATGTGAAATAGGGGTTGAAAGTTGACATCGATTTTTACGCGGACGAAGTCGCGGGCGTCCGCTATTACTGCATATAAAAATCAGGCAACACATGAAACGTAATTTTTGTCTCTGTAGAGAAAAAACACACTATAGTTGCTACCCTTGCGCATTGTTTTATACAAATCGAACATTTCTTGTGATTTGTGTAGTTTTTTTTTTTATTGTGAAGTGTGTTTTGGTATTGAAACATAATGCCACGATTCGGTTATACGGCTACTGAGTATACCGATATGATTTTAATTTATGGTGAGTGTCAACAAAACGCGACGCTAGCTTTAAGAACATATCGTGAACGATATGGAGGCATACGAAGAGTCCTACAAACGCTCGTATTATTGTACAGGCAGTTCAAAGAATTCGCGAAAATCAGTCTTTGGTTCCGTCTCACGAGGGTGCTTCATCTGAAATATCAGTATAGTTGGAAGAAGGAATTTTACAATATTTTACGAACCATCCAACATCCAGCATTAGAAAAGCGGCACGCCAGTTTGAAAAGCACCATAAAACTGTGCTTAAAATATTGAAACAGCGTCCATACAAATACAGTAAAGTTCAGGGGTTGTTATCCAGAGATAGGCCGATCCGAGTAGAATATTGCCGCTGGTTACAAAACAAAATAATTGATGACTCTGAATTTATTTTTAATTTAATGTGGACAGACGAAAGTACGTTTACTAGAAATGGAATACGGAATTGCCAAAATCTCCGCTACTGGAGTCAAGTTAATCCACATTTATTTCGAGAATCTTCTCACCAATACCGTTTTTCCCTCAACGTCTGGGCTGGGATTCATAGGAATCAAATAATTGGTCGTGTTTTTATTGAAGGAAACCTCACAGGCGCTAAGTTCCTGGATCTCATTAACGGACCAATAGCTCGAGCGAAAGTGGTATCAGTTGGATGGAGCACCTGCGCATTCTGTGTTAATGCCAGAGGGCTCTGAAATGTTTGGACAGCATAAATTGGCCGATACGGACCTTGCAGGTGGCCAGCAGGGTTGCCAGATCTCACTCCATTGGATTTTTTCTTGTGGGGATTTATTAAGAACGAGGGTTATGCTCGAGAAGTTAATACAGTAGTAGAACTGAGAAGCAAAAACAATGACGCTTTTTTTATTTTTTTTTATTCATTACAAGTTAGCCCTTGACTACAATCTCACCTGATGGTAAGTGATGATGTAATCTAAGATGGAAGCGGGCTAACTTGTTAGGAGGAGGATGATAATCCACACTCCATTCGGTTTCTACACGACATCGTACCGGAACGCTAAATCGCTTGGCGGTACGTCTTTGTCGGTAGGGTGGTAACTAGCCACGGCCGAAGCCTTACACCAGCTAGACCTTTTAATGAGTTGATGATGATGACGCTTTTAATAAGTTAATAACAATGGTTGTCAGTATTGAATTGTTGAGAAAAGTAAGAAACAACATCTCGCGACGTTGTAACATGTGCATTTTAATCAATGGTGGACATTTCCAGCATTTAAAAAAAGCTAAGTACTGAAAATACGTACGAGTACCTACCTATTATACCTTTTTTTTTTTGTTTTATCTCTCATTTATTTATTACTTCTTTTTTTTTAATTTTTAACAATATAAGTATAAAATACAAAACATTATTAAAATTTATAAAAAAAATTCACCCTCCCGCTGCGGGACATTTGAGTGTCCAAGCAACCGGTGGTCAGGGCTCCAGAGTGAGGAACCTCCTCACAATACGCGCCGTCTCAAGAATCACTGCCTTTTGTATCCGACTCTTGATCCAACAGTTAAGCGAAAGCTTCTTAAGGTGTTGGTCGAAGCTTTTCGCTATAAGACCATTGACAGAAATTTTGTTTTTATTATTATCGTCAGAGTTAGCACGGAACTGCATGGCATTACATCGTGCTAACTGCCTCTAGGGTATTTCCCATTTCTTTTTATCCTCTTTTTCCTTTTCTTCCTTTCTTATTATTATTTTCCGGAGCATTTGTGCATATTTTTGCCACTCGCCTTCGCTTGACAGCATACGCGCATCAGGCTGCCGGAGTCTACATCCTATCCATCCTAGGCCGGAGTCTACATCCTATCCATCCTAGGCCATCTACCCCATGTGTCGCGCCTCTCAGATCATCACAGGCAGGGCATTCGAATATGGCATGTCGCGGAGTGTCCTCTTTTCCACAGAAGTAGCAATTTTCGGAAGGAGATTCCCCTATTGCGAAGAGGTATGCCTACCTATTATACCTATCATGTTTAAAATGTGTGAGTTTTGATTAGTAACATTTGTAACAATGACATCTAGTGACAAGAACAATATCTACTCGTCTCGTGCGGCGTACAAAATACAAATTAATTCAATTTTGGCGCTCCCGCCCGCCGGCGCGGCGTGATTATTTATTCTTATGTAGATAAGTACCTACGTCTCGATCTTGTATACCTATTTAAGTGTATCTTGTATATGTCGATCGTTCATTTTACAGGTTGACTCGTATTAATTATTGTTTGATTTTCCTTGTTAATTTAGTTTCCCATAAATGTTAATTTTGTTATTTTATTACTCTGTTCGTTCTTGTTTCATTATTTTATTTTACTTTGTATTCATGTATAAGTTTTAAGTTAAGACACGTCACGTAGACACGTCCGTGAACTCACAAGGTTTCACCTGAAAACCAGCGCCACAGCTCGCTGTGGCATCGTGCTGAGGTGGATACCTGTTTTGTCCACGACCAGATATTTGTATGTTCTGTTTGTTTATTTTATTTTATTTTATTACTCGTGTGTGGTCAAATAAAGATATATTCTATTCTATTCTATTCTATATGTAAGTGTAGTACGATCTTGTATTTTTAAGTGTATTATGGCAAATAAAGTTCATTTCATTTCATTTCATTTACGAGTGCATGAAAGAACTTGCGATAGAAATGTACTCATTATGGTAAATCGGTTCTGTAATGAGGATCGATAACCTATTTTTATACCTACATGAAAATTCATACAGTTAGTCTATCTCCCAAGTCGCAGTACTCGTTTGTTGCACGTGCTCCAATTAGCACCAATTAATGACCCGCAACCCGGTCCAGGCACTTAGGTATACTTACTGTATATAGTTGTTATATAAACAAAACCTTTAAATATTATTCTTGCATCTTAATACGCAAATTGTTAACGAAAGAAATACATTCAAACATCACCTTTACAATAAAAAATAAATATCCGCAACTGCGAAATTTAAGAAGCGCCAACAACATAATTTTACGCCCACCAAGAACTAATTGGAATGATGACACGTTTTTAAATTGTTTATAAATTAAGAGTATGCTAATAGTAAAACAATTTTGTAAAAGTAACGGAGTATCTGCGGTCATTACTTTCGGAGCTACAGGGATTTAAAGGGTCAGGTTTGCGGCGCTGCCGCGGATCCCTGAAAAACGCCCCATACAAAATGGCACGAACTTATGACGTCGTAGGCAATGATCGTTAGATTTGTATGGGCTTTCAAACAAAATTACTAATATCTTTGTTATTTGTGAGTTTATGTTTATATTTCATATATTAAAAAATGCACATTTAATGTAAGGAAGCTAAAACTGTATGAATTTTCATCTAATTACGACAAAAGATTTTTAATAGATTTTGAAATTTTATAATCTCATTTATTTTGCAAATATCCAGACAATATTTGCTTTTTATGTACAAATTAGTTAACATTGACCTTATTTACCCGAATGTATCATAAAAATCAATATATTCATACCTAGTCATCATCCCCATTAAGAAGGAATTAAAGGTCAAAACTTGGATGTTATGTATTGATATAGCAATATGCCATAGATTTAGCGATCTGTTATACTGTTTTATTGTTCGGTCAGCATGCCCAGTATCAGGACAGATATAGAATAGGTTCTGGATGAACCAGCCAGTAAAATTCTTATATAAGAGAAGATGATCTTCGGAATATATTATTTTGATTTGAGTAATAAATATCTGAAACCATTAAGGTGGAGTGGAAACCAGAGTTGTGTAGGCCACTGTCGAAACCCTAGTATGTCGGCGTAGAATATATTTCTTATTTTTAAAGTCTATGTAGTCTATGTAAGACAAAATATTAATTTGTACAAACGAAAAGGATATTTAAACCCACGTCTTACTAGACACGGGCATAAGTTATTTATTTCTGCATATCGTCTCCAAAGAGTAAAAAAATCTTTTGTCGGTTTGGGTGTACTCTTCTATAATAAGATCCCTAAGACTGTGATGGACCTGCCAATGCATAGCTTTAGGCAATGTGTCAAAAAACATTTGCTTAGTCGAGGTTACTACACCATTGATGAGTTCCTTAATGATAAAAATGCTTGGAGGCCGTTGGATCCGCTTCCACCTTCACACAGGAAGTAAAACTATATATAAGAAATTGTAATGTTGTCATCAATTGTAATTATAATATTACTGTATGGTTTTTTTTTTAAAGAGCAACTGTTGAGTTTCTTGCCGGTTTCTTCTCAGCAGAACCTCCCTTCCGAACCGGTGGTAGAATCTTTACAAATAGTTAACTGACGTTGATATGAATAACAGCTCAATGAGTAGGAATGTTTCAAATACGAAGAACATTTCCACATAACTTAGTAAAGACCGCACAGCAATGTGGGTAAACTGTCGGACCTAAATTAATACGGTCGTGACCCTAGCCAAAATGTCAAAATGTCTTTTTTAATTTATAGGGAATATATGTATGACGTGTATTAGCTATTTGCAATCAATTAAAATTATTGTATCGGCCATTTTGTGGAGAGATTGAGTTGAGGTCAGACGGTTGCATTGTGTAAGGCGTCGTCGCTTCAAAGCTACTACTGTGTGCAGACATTTGTGAATAATTAGTATCAGTGATTTAGTTTTGCTTTAATTGTCTAAAGTGTATTTTGGATGTGTTGAGAAGGGTAAGTGTTAGACTAATATAAAACTCGCGCATTACTTAATACGTAGGTAACGATTAAACATGATGTTGTTTCTATTGTTCTTAGCCTCTTGAAACGCCTTCTCAGCACGAGGGAACTGTATTCACAAACCTGATCCCTGAGGGTCAGCTCCGAGCTAGCACTATTGAAAGGCTTGGTAGGGTGCCTGCAGAACATCTAAACGCAAACCCTCCTGGCGTCCAACATTAGTTCACAAGTAGATTAGTGCTGTTTGTTGCATCTTCTAAATAATGATTCTTAATTGATTCAATAATAATAAACTTGTGATTAGAAGATTACCGCCATGTGGAATGTTGAGTCAACTATTATTGTTCCGATAGTTGTTTCAGTCAATGGTCTTATAGCGAAAAGCTTCGACCAACACCTTAAGAAGCTTTCGCTTAACTGTTGGATCAAGAGTCGGATACAAAAGGCAGTGATTCTTGAGACGGCGCGTATTGTGAGGAGGTTCCTCACTCTGGAGCCCTGACCACCGGTTGCTTGGGCACTCAAATGTTTTTTATAAATTTTTAATAATGTTTTGTATTTTATACTTATATTGTTAAAAATTTAAAAAAAAAGAAGTAATAAATAAATGAGAAAGAAAAAAAAATAAACTTGTGAAATGGACTTGTGTACTTCAATTAGAATAATCCATAACAACGTGTGTGTAAACTGAGCCTACTTGAAATAAATGATTTTTGATTTGATTTGATTTGAAGTCTTTCAATATTAAATATCAAAGGTATGGGATTACGCATCACTGTATGATGCTAATAAGTGAATCACCGGTTGACCAACGTGTTTTGTGATTTCACAAAAAGCTTATTGAATGAACTAGGTTTTTTTTTTTTTTATTCTTTACAAGTTAGCCCTTGACTACAATCTCACCTAAAGGTAAGTGATGATGCAGTCTAAGATGGAAGCGGGCTAACTTGTTAGGAGAAGGATGAAAATCCACACCCCTGTCGGTTTCTACACGGCATCGTACCGGAACGCTAAATCGCTTGGCGGTACGTCTTTGCCGGTAGGGTGGTAACTAGCCACGGTCGAAGCCTCCCACCAGCCAGACCTGGACAAATTAAGCAAATCTCAATCTGCCCAGCCGGGGATCGAACCCAGGACCTCCGTCTTGTAAATCCACCGCGCATACCACTGCGCCACGGAGGCCGTCTAGGTATTGTAGATGAGCAACGAGGTTTGTTTTTTGGATTGAGATGAGAATATTATTTGCCCCCATACACTTATTATTCCTCAGTAAATTATATTTCAGAATCCCAATTAATACACATCCTCGATCACATTCAATTTTGTGTAATCTGCGCATACGAAATTTAGAAACAATGGGGATGATGACTAGGTTTGAATATATTAATTTTTATGATACATTCGGGTAAATAGGGTCAATGTTAACTAATTTATACATATAAAGCAAAGATTGTCTGGATATTTGCAAAATTAATGAGATTATAAAATTTCAAAATCTATTAAAAATATTTTATAGTAATATGAAAATTCATACAGTTTTAGCGTCCTTACATTAAATGTGACATTTTTTTTAAATGAACTATAAGCATAAACGAACAAATAACAAAGATATTAGTAATTTTGTTTGAACGCGCATACAAATCTAACGATCATTACATTGCCTATGACGTCATTAGTTCGAGCCATTTTGTATGGGGCGTTTTTCAGGGATCCGCGGCAGCGCCGCAAATCTGACCCTTTAAATCCCTGTAGCTCCGAAAGTAATGATCGCAGATACCCTGTTACTTTTACAAAATTGCTTTACTATTAGTATACTCTTAATTTATATACAATTTAAAAAACTGTCATCATCCCTATTCTTATATACCTCGGTTATGTCTTTCTTTTAATAAATTGTGATTGACTGACCAGGAAATTGACCTCTTCTATACCTCGGCTACTTGCTCGGCTAACTTGTTTATGTTAAGCTAGCTTGTTGATTTATCAATTTTGTTTTGTTGTTTTTGTTTTCTCTTTCGTCTTTTCTTTTATTTTATCTCTATTATTATTATCATTATCTCTTTTTTTATATTTTATTATGTTTTATTGAAGTATGTTTTCCTTGCGAGCTTGCTATCTAGTATGTAAAATTTATTCGCGAAATCTTGTAATTGGCTATAATCTGTTTTCTGTGTTGTTACTTTTATTATCTTTGTATTTAGCTGTAAGTTTTCCTTTCTAAACAAATAAAATAAAATGAAATTTGTATATCTATTTAGTACGAGTACTACAATGGAAGTTGAGCAAATTCGCGAATAGGACATGTTGGTAACTTAGTGAACTTTTCAACGAATTCTGCAGTTTAAGATAGATAAGTGCATAGATTTTGAAAGGATTTTAGAAGCATCTATACTAATATAATAAAGCTGAAGAGTTTGTTTGTTTGTTTGTTTGTTTGATTGAACGCACTAATCTCAGGAACTACTGGTCCGATTTGAAAAATTCTTTCAGTGTTAGATAGCCCATTTACCGAGGAAGGCTATAGGCTATATATTATCCCTGTATTCCTACGGGAACGGGAACCACGCGGGTAAAACCGCGCGGCGTCAGCTAGTATTTTATAAATCTTGAAAAATTACAGAACTTTTGTCGCGGCGTAATTTGTTGTTTTCCAGTGTCTGGATGTATATTATGTAATAAAAGTATTTATAGGTATTTGCTGAACGCGCGTATAAATGTCAATCATTACCTATATAATAAACAGTATTGGACAGGATGGACAACAAATGCAGTATCTATTAATCTGTGAACAAATGTTTAACAGGTAGTAAACCAAATAACATTTAGGGAAAATTATTAGTGATGCGCCGACTAGTTGCCGACTAGTCGGTAAAGCCGATTAGTCGGCAAAAAGCGCCGACTAGTCGGCATATTATTTTGTATGTATTTCTCAATAATATTATGTATTGAGGAAGAAAAAAACATCTTTACTAAAGATTTTCTTATTGTCATGATTAATTTTTTAATCAACTCTTTAACTTCCATGAACAAAAACAATTATTTGTACAAAAACAAAATACTTTTCATGTCACTTGCTTGAAAATTTGCCAGACCATTGATCGGCATTGCCGGCCGTGGCTAGTTACCACCCTTAACGTACAGGCAAAGACGTACCGCCAAGCGATTTAGCGTTCCGGTACGATGCTGTGTAGAAACCGAAAGGGGTGTGGATTTTCATCCTCCTCCTAACAAGTTAGCCCGCTTCCATCTTAGACTGCATCATCACTTACCATCAGGTGAGATTGCAGTCAAGGGCGAACGTGTAAAGAATAAAAAAAAAGAAAGTTTTTTATCGTCTATCCTATGGTGTAGGGTATTGTTATTGGCACTATTTATGCGATGTAAGTGCTAATCTAATCTACGGAACCCTCAGACAAATTATTGTATAGGACCTGCCTCGCTTGACCGTACTTTTCTGTCAATGTATATGATCAACGATCTAATGCGATTATAAAAACTGTCTCTATAGTATCGATGTTAAATAGTTGTAATCGTGTTCGTCGGTTAAAGAACTCCGTAAAAATACCTTTTTGTGTAATTGAATGGTGTAAAAGCTCGTTTTCCTCAGAAAATGACAGACAATTTTGTTCGTAGTGCGATAATAATAATAATAATAATAAAATCCTTTATTCAGCTAAAAAATACAAATTAAAAAAGAAGAAGAAATTACAAACTAATACTAACAGAGCTTACAAGCTACTTAAAGATACCTACTTAAATTACAAAGTTCCTCTGTCTGTACTTAGTATAATAATATAATAAAGAAATTCAGCTGAAAGGAGCGCTGCTCAGCTCGATACTACAGTTGAGAGCTGTAGTGCTGATTTTCAGGCATAACCCCAGGTTGAGCTCACGGACCGATCGGACATACTTTTGCGGCGTCGCTAACAGTAATTATAAAATAATAAAATTATATAAAATAATATACGATTAGTAATAGGTACATAATAGGTACATATTAATCTTACATCACCAAGCTTAAAGAAAAGTTTAGGAGTATTAATACAGGTCAGGTATATTAATACAACCCTACACTGTGGATGGCCCGTTTTTGTCATCCAGATAATGTTACTAATAAAGAAATACTTGTTACAGATGCAGGAGGGACTAGAAGCTCTTTAAACTGCTCACTATGTGCCATTCCAATTTCCCCGTACAAAACAACACACCAATGGCTGAAAGTAAAAACAATACAACAATGGCGGAAGGCAAGAACTCCCTCAGAAAAAAACTATGGGAACCGTTAGTCGCATTATTCCGAAAGCACAAGAAAGGCAAGAAGAAACAATCAAAAAACAGAAAGCAAGAGTCAGACGAAATTCAAAATATAAATGAGATAACACAAAATGAGATGCACGAGGAAACGCCATTCAACAATCTCCTCAAGAAATTGGAGAAACTCGAAATCGAGAAGAAAGCACGGCTGAATAACGAAGCATCGGGTCTCAACGACCAAGACGGCGACTGCGATTTGCAAAATGAGATTGAAAGAGAGAAAGGAGTGTTAGAAGAGTTTATTGAAACAGACAAAAAGTCACGAATAGAATACACGCCGAGTCCCAACGATTGTCATGAAGAACTTTTAGAGAATTTCAACCAACTTGTAGTCGAGAAGAAGGAAGATGAAGAATTGAAGAAGTTTTCAACTAAAATTGTGTGTGAAGACAGGGTTTTGAGGATCGATTCTCAGTCGTCCGAAGATTGTGGATTCGTTGTTAACTCAGCCCAAGATTCTGATGGAAATGAAGATGGGGATAAAGAAGAGGAATATGAAAAAGAAGATGGTGATGTTAAGACTATGAAGAAGAAAGTCCACAGGGCTTACCTCAGAAGGGGTCCTCTAAGGAACGACAAATCTAAATCCACCACCGCTTCTATTCATCCATATAAGGTATTTTTTATTTTATAAAAAAATATTAGTACAGTGGAATACTTTATTTTTTTTTTATTATTATTATTTACAAGTCAGCCCTTGACTACAATCTCACCTGATGGTAAGTGATGATGCAGTCTAAGATGGAAGCGGGCTAACTTGTTAGGAGGAGGATGAAAATCCACACCCCTTTCGGTTTCTACACGGCATCGTACCGGAATGCTAAATCGCTTGGCGGTACGTCATTGCCAGTAGGGTGGTAACTAGCCACGGCCGAAGCCTCCCACCAGCCAGACCTGGACAAATTGAGAAAATCTCAATCTGCACAGCCGGGGATCGAACCCAGGACCTTGTCATGTAAATGACAAATTTAGATGCGAACAACATAAAACTACTCTGTACCATAATAGTTTATTCATTGCGGCAGTAAGAATTTATAATAAGTTACCAAAAGAAATTAGGAAAGAAAAGAATATAAATTGCTTTAAAAATAATTTATATAAATACCTAACTCAACAGGCATTCTACAGTGAAAATGAGTATTTAAGTTGATATTATTGTTATTTTTATACATATTTTAATTGTAAAGATGTAAATTTTAAATGGTGAAATTGTCATTTGAATCATTAAATACTTAATAAATAAATTGCATGCCTAATTGGCAAGATACATTTACCATCTACATCTACCGACCACCTGTATAAATAATGCATGTATCTGCAAAGAAATAAATTGATATGTAATATGAAATATATGTAATATGTATGTATTGATTATACTTTTTACAGATTTCGGACCCACAGATGCACTATGGCAGGCAAGTGATCGTGAAAACAGACTTCGCCAAAACTGACCTGCCTGTGTTAACTTACGAGGATGTAAAAAATCTAAGTGGTGATGAAGAGTACCGACTCAGCCAAACAAATCAACCCAGCCTAACGTATCAATCCACCCAAACACATCAAATGGAATCCCCCCACGAAACCATAGACAACTCACCAGGGGGCCCCAATTTGTCGTTGGACGTCGTTCTCAAACAGCATATTGCGGAATCCTTTGGATATTCACTAAATCACCCACGCGAAGCATCACCAATTTCCCAACAATTTGGAGAAAATTCAATAAAAATTTTAGCGCCCAATGAGGAAATCACCTTAACTGAGAACTCAGTGCTGTCTTCACAATCGCCCCAGCAATTTGGGGAGAGTACCCCACCCGGAATGTATCAATTCACCCAAACACATCAACTCTCCCAAACGCATCAAGTCGCCCAAACAAATCAACTTACACAAACACATCAACCCAGTGAACCCGCAAATCTCCCAGATCAGTACATGTGTAACTTGGAGTTACACACACCTACACAACCCAACTCTGTCACTGTCAACTGTATGTATTTTCCCGAAAATCTCCTAGATCTGGACATGAATAAAGAATTTAATGACGTAAGCGAAAACGTTGGCTTGGAGTTGGAGCGTTACACACCAACACCACCCAGCTCTGTCAACAGCAGTTTTATGTATTCCCCCCAAAATTCAAGCATGGAACGGGGGGGTTCCATGCTTGAATTTTTGGGGAACGAAACCATAGACAACTCACCAGGGGGCCCCAATTTGTCTTCGATCGACCAAATTGGTCTCGAATCGTATATGGAAATCTTTAAAAATTCACCAATTCACCGACGCGAAGTATTTGAAGACTTAAGCGGAAACTTTAACTTGGAGTTGGAAAAATTAAAATCTGCTACCGCTTCTATTCATCCATATGAGGTAATTTTTATTTTTTTTTAAAATACTAGTAGTAGTGGAATACGTTATTATTGTTCCAAAAATTATTTTAAATTAAACGAATATACAAAAATTAAGAAAAAGCTTGGATCCACTGAACTGATTCTGAAAATCCTTTTACCACTAGAAAGCCACTTTATTTGTGAGTTTGTATTTTGTTCCTATATTCCCACGGGAATGGCGACTACGCGGGTAAAACCGCGGGCGTCAGCTAGTATGTAATATGTATGTATTGATTATACTTTTTACAGATTTCGGACCCACAGATGCACTATGGCAGGCAAGTGATCGTGAAAACAGACTTCGCCAAAATTGACCCGCCTGTGTTAACTCACGAGGATGTAAGTTACAAACTACCTACACAACCCAACTCTGTCACTGTCAACTGTATGTATTCTCCCCAAAATTTAAGCATGGAATCCCCCCACGAAACCATAGACAATTCACCAGGGGAGCCCAATTGTACACCTGGAACAGTGTACAAAAATTTGAAAAATTACAAAGACCGCCAAAAGGAGTTGGCGAAACTATTCGCCAAAATGGAGTGTTGCCAGTTAATTTTGAAACCCTTTAAGGAGATCTTTCGGGAGAAGCTGCATAAGCTGTCGAAGGAGAAAAGGAATTGGCTGTGCTTGAGTGTTGCCAGCTTGGAGCTGAAATTTGCCTACAGGTAATTTTTTAGTACAGTATTAGACAATGTAGACCAAATTAAACGACTAGGATGTTGAATTGGATTAGAAATTAATCTATTAAGATTTATCCCTTTAATTATTACCCCAAATAATTTATTAAACTCAGAAACTTCCCTTAAATATTTTTTAACCCAATCAATTGCCTCCATTAATTTTCTTTTCACAATTATTCCAAAATTATTTTTAATAAAAATTTTTTTCTTAGATAATTTTATTTCGATCCTAATTAATTCTTCTAAACCATTTTTAGCAAAACTACTCAGAAGTGGATTAAAAAAATAAGAAACCAATGTTAACATGATTCACAATATATTCAGGACAACTTAATGAACAAATCAAACTGAAATTATATTTATTTCACTCTACAGTAGGATGACAATATGTTAGGTTATATTCGATAATGTGGGGACTGCAGCTCGTTGCAATGTGGTTGCAATAACGTTCCTTGTTGACCACAACTAACATTGAGATGTGGAAATTTCCTCTTTTGAGCGTCTCATTTCATGACCTAGTAACCATAGCTGGGCATTAACTCGTTAATACGTTAATCGTTAATTAACGAAGTTAACATTTTGATTAACGGATTAACTTTTAAGTTAACTTTTATAAATGTTAACGGACCCGTTAACTTCCGTTAATATGCAGAAGTCCGTTAATCGTTAATCCAATGCCTATTATTTACCGCGCGACGCGAAAAACAGGTTCAGAGAAGTAAGAAATGATGAATGATATTTTTTTCAAAGAAATCAACAAATTGCTATATTTATGTTAAATATAGATAAAATCAACAAAAACAAATTACACTTTTCCCCAGTGCTCATCCTTATTTTTCCAATGGTGATCTCACACAATGATATAAAAATGTAATATTACACAGTCATATTAACGGATTAACGATTAACGTTAACTTGCGTTGATTTTTCCGGAATGTAACGCTTTAACGAAGCTAACTTTTTTTGTAGCGGATTAACGATTAACGAAGTTAACTATTTGATTAACGGTGCCCAGCTATGCTAGTAACACATCTAATAGTATTTATCATCATTGCACGAGACCACTTAAGCCGACAATACGGCCAGCGTCTTATATCGCCAGTCGCTCCCACCCGATCGCACCCCAAAATCACATATCGCTCGATAACATCGTATGTGCTATCTTCTGATCACTTTGAAGGCGGTGTCAACACAGTGATGCATTAACTAAGCCGATTAGATCCTAAAGTTTTAGGATACAAAGACAGTTTTCCTGTGGTTCTTTCGGAAACGGCTTTAAATTAGCACATACGATTTTATTTTTCGCTTTTTAGTTTATTTTTGTGATTTAGAAGTCGGTAAATAATTATAGTATATAGTCTATTTTATAACTTAACTTCACAAACCTGCTCGCATCCATAGATGATACATTATATATTCTCGCACCTATAGTCATCCGCCTCGCGTATTTTGTATAGACAACTAATAAATAACGTTTTTCTAATTGTAGTTTATTTAAACATGGCCATGATATACCATTTTAGAATCCTTACAAAAAGCTCATGAATTTGATACCCATATTGCAATATTAGTGGTTTTTTTTCACCTCGAGTGTATAGCGTCTCATAGTCGTCTTGTTATTTTAGTTTTACCTATCTAAGAACACTTGGGTTATTGAGACAAATCTAACGATATCCTAATAACGTAAATCCAATCAGTGGTTTGGAAGATATGAGGTAATAAAGAATATTACATACATACAAGGTACGCGCGAAAAACATAACCCTTCTTGCAGTCAGGTAAAAAGGAAGCCTTAGTTTTTGTAACTATTTCAAAATTAAAAAATTTCGTAGCGTGGTTTACTTGTCTTGTCTTAATGTTTATACATTACCAAACGACCTTGTAAGCTTTGTGATATGGTTTGAGGTTTTATATTGGGTATGGTTTTATTTACGGTTACCGGACGAGTGGTTCTTCATTCATCAATAAATTGTTTATTTTGCTTTAAGAAAATGATTTTTCTTTCAGCGTCCTTATTCATACACTACGGGACCTGTCCAAGAGTGACAAGGAGGAAGAGCTCAAGGAGGCGCTCTTCTGTCTGGTGTGCAACAAGGTGCTGTCAGAACAGAAGACACTCTTCGTCGAGGAGTTTGGTAAGTCTTCTGTGTCACCATCTCTTACATACACTATGGGATGTCTCCAAGAGTGACAAGGAGGAAGAGCTGAAGGAGGCGCTCTTCTGTCTGGTGTGCAACAAGGTGCTGTCAGAACAGAAGACACTCTTCGTCGAGGAGTTTGGTAAGTCTTTCTGTGTCACCATCTCTTACATACACTATGGGATGTCTCCAAGAGTGACAAGGAGGAAGAGCTCAAGGAGGCGCTCTTCTGTCTGGTGTGCAACAAGGTGCTGTCAGAACAGAAGACACTCTTCGTCGAGGAGTTTGGTAAGTCTTTCTGTGTCACCATCTCTTACATACACTATGGGATGTCTCCAAGAGTGACAAGGAGGAAGAGCTCAAGGAGGTGCTCTTCTGTCTGGTGTGCAACAAGGTGCTGTCAGAACAGAAGACACTCTTCGTCGAGGAGTTTGGTAAGTCTTTCTGTGTCACCATCTCTTACATACACTATGGGATGTCACCAAGAGTGACAAGGAGGAAGAGCTCAAGGAGGCGCTCTTCTATCTGGTGTGCACCAAGGTGCTGTCAGAACAGAAGACACTCTTCGTCGAGGAGTTTGGTAAGTCTTTCTGTGTCACCATCTCTTACATACACTATAGGATGTCTCCAAGAGTGACAAGGAGGAAGAGCTCAAGAAGGCTCTCATCTGTCTGGTTTGCCCCAAGGTGCTGTCAGAACAGAAGATATTCTTCGTCGAGGAGTTTGGTAAGTCTTTCTGTGTCACCATCTCTTACATACACTATGGGATGTCTCCAAGAGTGACAAGGAGGAAGAGCTCAAGAGGAGCTCTTCTGTCTGGTGTGCAACAAGGTGCTGTCAGAACAGAAGACACTCTTCGTCGAGGAGTTTGGTAAGTCTTTCTGTGTCACCATCTCTTACATACACTATGGGATATCTCCAAGAGTGACAAGGAGGAAGAGCTCAAGGAGGCGCTCTTCTGTCTGGTGTGCACCAAGGTGCTGTCAGAATATTTGTTTAACCTCCATGCTACAATACAAAATATCAAGTTAAAAGAGCACCGATGTAATAAGTTAATGATAAGACTCAGAAATGAAAGTTTGCAACGGGCAAAATCTTCTGGCATTGATTCGCATAAACAAGGATATGAAGCTCATTCATTCGCGCTCTGGAATCTGAGAAAAAAGCTAACCATGAATCCTATATTAACACTCATAATTAACATACCTAGAGTACCCTGGTAAAACCTAAAAAAATCATCATTAGTAACGAATAAAAAAAAACAGTTAAAATTCCAGCGATGCTAAGTGATCCCATTATAATAAATAAAAACTTCCTTGATGTACCAGGCGTAAACGCAGTGCCTTTTTCTGACCTTTCCTTCTTTTTAACCGACTTCCAAAAAGGAGGAGGTTCTACGTTCGGCAGTATGTATGTTTTTTTTTTTTTTTTTAGTTTCAAAAGTATGGTAGTAGTCAGTTTACTCTGCAGCCAGTGGGTAAAAAATTAATAGCAAAGATTATTAAGAACCTAGAATCAAATGCATTAGGTGTAGACATAAAGGAATTAGAAAATGGAGATGCATCGCACTGAAATTCACAAACAAAATTGTCTGTCGTTTTTGAGAGGGACGAGGTAAACACATCGAAAATATTTAACACCATTAAAAATATTCTATGTCCATAACATTACACACAACTATAAATTTGACTCGAAATACACACACGCGTAATTTTTACACAGCTTAATAAACACATTGCTTAGACCATTCACAGATTAAATACATAGAATATTCGATTACTGATCGATCTTTGGCTGTTTCGTCAAAAGAATCGATTCTTTTTATAAATTGTTTTTATTACAAATTTGATAAAATTAAGGTTTAAATACTTTCAAATGAACCGTTACTCCATCTTTTACTAAACTACAAGTTTTTGGCCGTTTTTTATGTCATATAACTACACAAACCGGCATTTTTAGGGAGCTCTTTACACGACGAAAACGATTACAACAATGAAACATCGATTCTATAGCAACAGTTTTTATAAACGCGTTAGATCAATCAACAGAACTATTTTTTTTATTCATTCAAGTAAAACCTCTGCCGAAATGTGCTAATCCGTGCACTTTTAAAGACTTGCGGCCAATTAGTATTCTGCCTTGTATTTCAAAAATTTTAGTAAAAGTTGTTTCGCAACAGGTAATAGAGTATGTAGAGATAAACAGGATCTTACCAATCATTCAATCCGGTTTCCGAATAGAACATAGCACAACAGCAGCAATTGCAACTGTGTTAGATCATATATTAACAGCTCGAGATCAGGGTAAGCATAGCTGGGCACCGTTAATCAAATAGTTAGTTTCGTTAATCGTTAAACCGCTACAAAAAAAGTTAGCTTCGTTAAACGTTAAAGCGTTACATTCCGGAAGAATTAACGCAAGTTAACGTTAATCGTTAATCCGTTAATATGACTGTGTAATATTACATTTTTATATCATTGTGTGAGATCACCATTGGAAAAATAAGGATGAGCACTGGGGAAAAGTGTAATTTGTTTTTTGTTGATTTTATCTATATTTAACATAAATATAGCAATTTGTTGATTTCTTTGAAAAAAAAATCATTCATCATTTCTTACTTCTCTGAACCTGTTTTTCGCGTCGCGCGGTAAATAGTAGGCATGGGATTAACGATTAACGGATTTCTGCATATTAACGGAAGTTAACGGATCCGTTAACATTTATAAAAGTTAACTTAAAAGTTAATCCGTTAATCAAAATGTTAACTTCATTAATTAACGACTAACGTATTAACGAGTTAAAGCCCAGCTATGAGGGTAAGTTACTTGTTCTTTTAGATTTATCCAGAGCCTTCGACTCCATAAATACAACTCTGCTTCTTGCCACCATTCCACGTGGGCATGATTTGTATAGTTATTAGGATAAGTTAGCTTAAGTTCCTTATTGTATTTTTTCACTCTCCTTCTTTCAAAATTATCTTTTTACGGTTTTGATATATAGGCAATTAAATGGTTTGACAGCACGCAACGCTATAACTTAAATAAGACAGTGGTTTGCACTGGTGTTTGAACACGAATTCGTTGTTGGTTGGTTTACTGGTGTTGGTTGACACGAATGGTTTACTTCGGCTGCACTCGGAAGGAGCGACGCTATCAATCAATCAATCAATCAATCAATTTTGTTTATTTGCAGATACATGCATTATATATACAGGTGGTCGGTAGATGTAGATGGTAAATGTATCTTGACAATTTGGCATGCAAATTATTTATTAAGTATTTAATGATTCAAATGACAATTTCACCATTTAAAATTTACATCTTTACAATTTAAATATGTATGAAAATAACAATAATATCAATTTAAATACTCATTTACACTGTAGAATGCCTGTTGAGTTAGGTATTTATATAAATTATTTTTAAAGCAATTTATAATCTTTTCTTTCCTAATTTTTTTGGTAACTTATTATAAATTCTTACTGCCGCAATGAATAAACTATTATGGTACAGAGTAGTTTTATGTTGTTCGCATCTAAATTTATCATTGTCGCGTTTATTTTCATAAGGTATAAATATTTTTTTGTTATTAACTACAAACATGACTACTTCATAAATATATAATGATGGTACCGTTAATATTTTTAATTTTTTGAAGAACGGTTTACAACTGTCTCGTTACAATATTTTTATAAGTTAACATTAATTTATGCTAATCGACCGCACGTAAAGTGCGAGTCATTTCACTACTTATGTTAAATGCCGAAAGGCGTAATTATACGACTAAATAATATACCAATTTTAGCAGGCTCAAAGGTGATTACAAAAATAAGAAAACTAATGTCGAACGAAGGTTATGATTCACAACATTTGTCAGGACAACTTAGTTAACAAATCAAACTATAACCAAAGTAAGACCCTACAATGGCAGAGAATGACCTTGAGTGAAGTCACGCACTTGTGAACGTTGTGTGTAGGGTTAAAGGCTCCTTTGACTGTTAACAAACACTCCCCTTTTCCAATCAAGTCATTCTCCCCGCCTATCCCAAGTAACCCATAAATAATTTTAAAATTACACAACAAGAGGTGTGGACGGCTCGAACGCCACGAGCACACTGAAGCCGTCCGTACCGCAATTCGTTGCAACGCGGCGATAACACAATTAACTATTTAAAGGTTAAGGTTTGGCTTCTTGGGCTCGAAACCTTGGAGTAACGCACTGGGGCGAGTTCACAATTAATTACTAACTTATTAGACTAGCTATTGTAAGACTGTTCGGTGCTCTGTAGTGTCAGTCTCAGTCGCTGGGCTTGGACAGGTACTACAAGGTACGCTCTAATGCCTCTCTTGCTCTGGGGTTCCAGGTTCATCTTCTTCTTCTTCTTCTTCATTTTCATCTTCTTCTTCCGACTTCAGGCTGGCCCAAAACTACGAGCCATCTGGTCTTCCCTCACCGCAGAAGTCGAGCCCAGATTCTTAAGGGCCCTGGAGCGGGAACCAGCATAGACCTACATCCTACGTTCAGGCCAGTGAGCTATATACTATAAGATACCTAGCGCTGTGTTGGCGCATTTGAAAAAATATACGACCTATGACCCTGAATTATTTTATTTATTATTATTCAAATGAATTAAACTCTCACGCCCAGTACAATATAAATATATATAAAAAGCCAAAGGGAAAATAAATAAACTTACTTAAATACGCAAAATAAATAAAGTTAAATATACATTACATAAATACGTATATGCACCGGGCGGAGGATTCACCCCGGCAGGGAGACCAAACGGCCGGGGTTCAGGGCGACAGGTGGAGAAACCGGCGGACTATCCTAGCCGAGTCCAGCAAGACCGCTTTTTGCATCTTGCCTGCGAGCGAACTGCCACGGAACCCCAGCCGCCTCAGATGGTGAGCGAGGCTGACTGGGATCAAACCGTTGGCAGATATAACGATGGGGATGATTTCAGTGGACTCCACATGCCACATGGCGGTAACCTCGTGAGCCAGATCTAGATATTTACGTTTTTTCTCTGTCTCAGCTCTCACAAGGTTCTCGTCATATGGAATTGTGATGTCCACTAAAAACACCCTTGACTGTGCCCGGTCCAACACCACGATGTCAGGCTTATTCGCAAGAATAGTCCTGTCCGTGATAATGGACCGTTCCCAATAGAGCCGGACTCCGTCGCGTTCAAGCACTGGCACCGGTGTGTACTTGTAATAAGGCAACCTCTGGTCCAGGAGACCGTACGTCAGAGCAAGCTCTTGGTGAAGGATTTTGGCTGCTTGGTTGTGTCTGTGCAGATACTCAGTGTTGGCAAGAGCTGAACAACCCGAAAGCACATGTCTGAGTGTCTCGCCGGGATGGCGACAGGCTCGACAGATGTCGTGAGTGCCATCCTTCAGAATGTACTTTCGGTAGTTCCGCGTCTTTACCACCTGATCTTGTATCGCAAAGACAAACCCTTCGGTTTCCCCAAAGAGGTCACCGAAGCGCAGCCACTGCACAGACGCTTTTTTACTGACATGGGGCTCATGAAGAGCCTTAAAAAAGCGTCCGTGCAGCTCCTTCCCCTTCCATACGGTCTCCCGGTCAGAGATGCTCTGTACCACTGGTTTTTGCCATTCGCTGTTGGCCAAGGATAGCGGGGTGAGTCCTTTATCTATCTTATTATATTATTATTTTTTATATTTTATTATTATTTTTACCTGTGGCATCTAGCCCACTGGGTAGACAAGGGAGGATAAATGTATCAAATACTGTTCTTTTAACTTCTTTATTATCATACTATATATTATAAATGCGAAAGTTTGTTTGGATGTTTGTTTATCTTTAACGCTGCAACTTTTGTTTTATATTTTATTCATTACAAGTTAGCCCTTGACTACAATCTCACCTGATGGTAAGTGATGATGCAATCTAAGATGGAAGTGGGCTAACTTGTTAGGAGGAGGATGAAAATCCACACTCCTTTCGGTTTCTACACGGCATCGTACCGGAACGGTACATCGCTTGGCGGTACGTCTTTGCCGGTAGGGTGGTAATTAACCACGGCCGAAGCCTCCCACCAGCCAGACCTGGACCAATTAAGAAATCCTCAATCGGCCCAGCCGGCGATCGAACCCAGGACCTCCGTCTTGTAAATCCACCGCGCATACCACTGCGCCACGGAGGCCGTCAAAACTACTGAATCGATTTGGCTGAACTTTAAAATAAAGATATAAAATACTATGGATTAACACATATGCTTTCATCCCAGAAAAATATATGGTTCCCGCGGAATTTGTGAAAAACTCCACGCGGACGAAGTCGCGGGCGTCTGCTAGTTTATAATAAATGCTGCGTATTTGTTATAGGTCTGAGCCTGCTGCGGTTCGCGGTGCTACAGTGCTACCAGCGGCCGGTGATCACTCGCTATCTGGTGGAATGCGTGCGCCTGGTCACCAGGAGCGACGAGTACAAACGTACGGGCGACATTGTCTTCACTGAGGTATCTATTACATTATTTACTAGCGGAACCGTAACAATACAGGGATAGATAGTCTATGACACTCACTAATAACGTCGCTTTCTAGTGGTAAAAGAATTTTCAAATTCGGTTCAGTAGAACCAGACATTTGATAGGTACAATGTCACTCAGCGGGCGATGGAGCGAGCTATGCTTGGAGTTTCTCTGAGTGATCGAATCAGATATGAGGAGATCTGCAGACGAACCAAAGTCACTGACATAGCTTAACTAGTCACGAAGTTAAAGTGGCAATGGGCGGGGCACATAGTTCGAAGAGCCGATGGACGTTGGGGTCGCACGGTGCTGGAATAGCGACCCCATACCGGAACGCGCAGTGTTGGGCGACCTTCCACGAGGAGGATTGAGGATATCAAGCAAGTTGCAGGAAGTTAGTTTGGAAGTCGACGCAAGAAGCAGTGGACGTCTATCAGCTGGTGACTCAGACTAATTAGATAAAGACCTGCCTCGCAAGACATTATTTTTCTGTCAAAGTATATGATCAACGATCTTATGCGATTATAAACACTGTCTCTATAGAATCGACGTTTCATAGTTTACAATCGTGTCCGTCGGTTAAAAACCTCCGTAAAAATACCTTTTTGTGTAATTAAATGGTGTAAAAAACTAACAAAAACTGCTAGTTTAGTATAATATATGTATGAAATCTAAGCTCGTTTTCCTTAGAAAATGGCAGAAAATTTTGTTTGTGATTTTGGGTGCGATACTAGTCCTTATGTATTTAGTCTGAGGCTGGTGATGATGATGATGAGGTAAATACGCCCGTAATAGTTACACCAACAGTTACACCAGCTGTGTTTACACCAATATTTGTTGTATTATCGCAGGTGGACTGCCTGAGCGTCAACCTGCTGATAACTTGCGTACTGAATACTGATAGTAGTTACACCAACAGTTACGCCAGTTGTGATTACACCAAGAACTTCGTACATAATATTTATACTCGTGGGTTGAATCCCTTTAGAGACAATGCGCCAATAGTAGTTACACCAACAGTTACGCCAGTTGTGATAACACGAATATTTGTTGTATTTACACCAATAAGCTCGTACATAAGATTTGTACCCGTAGGTTGATTCCCTTGGCGACAATGTGCCTATAGTAGTTACACCAACAGTTACGCCAGTTGTGATTACACCAAGAACTTCGTACATAAGAATTATACTCGTGGGTTGAATCCCTTTGGAGACAATGCGCCAATAGTAGTTACACCAACAGTTACGCCAGTTGTTCTAACACGAATATTTGATGTATTTACACCAATAAGCTCGTACATAAGATTTGTACCCGTGGGTTGATTCCCTTGGCGACAATGAGCCTATAGCAGTTACACCAACAGTTACGCCAGTTGTGATTACACCAATAACTTCGTACATAAGATTTATACTCGTGGGTTGAATCCCTTTGGAGACAATGCGCCAATAGTAGTTACACCAACAGTTACGCCAGTTGTGTTAACACCAATACGCTTGTACGTAAGATTTGTAGTCGTAGGTTAATTCCCTGTGTGACAATGCGTCTATAGTAGTTACACCTACAGTTACGCCAGTTGTAGTTACACCAATAATGTACTGTCGCAGGTCGACTCCCTGGGCGACAACCTGCTGATAGCGTGCGTGCGCGCCGGGGACAGATGCGCCAACGTGCTCCGAGAGTTAGTGCGCGCGGAGGAGCACGACGTGCCTCTGTTTGACGTGCACCATGTGAACACTGACGGTGAGAGTGTACCTCATCATCATCATCGTCGTCATCCTCATCGTCATCGTCATCGTCATCGTCATCGTCATCGTCATCATCATCATCATCATCGTCATCGTCATCGTCACCATCATCATCATCATCGTCATCGTCATCGTCATCATCATCATCATCATCGTCATCGTCATCGTCACCATCATCATCATCATCGTCATCGTCATCGTCATCATCATCATCATCATCATCGTCATCGTCATCGTCACCATCATCATCATCATCGTCATCGTCATCGTCATCATCATCATCATCATCGTCATCGTCATCGTCATCATCATCATCATCATCGTCATCGTCATCGTCATCATCATCATCATCATCGTCATCGTCATCGTCATCATCATCATCATCATCGTCATCGTCATCGTCATCATCATCATCATCATCGTCATCGTCATCTTTAACTTCAATCTTTATCGTTTGAGACACGTGATATTTTAATTTCTTAAAATGCACTTATAATACTTCTAACACCTTTTTTCATACAATTCAAATTTATACCTTCCAAATCCAGTTACGGGATCTAAAGACCTCACCACAGACAGTTAAAGTACGGGGTCGAAAGACCCAGAACCAAAAGAAATCCTTCTTTATATAAATGTATTTGTGTGTTCAGGTTACACAGCTCTCCACGAGTGCTGCGCTAAGCACAGCGCGAGTGCACCGCGCGTGCACTCCCTGCATGTGCTGCTACAGCACGCCGCCGCCGACCGCTGCAAACAGGTCAGTGCACAATAGCCTCAGACCAACTATTGTATAGGACCTGCCTCGCTAGATGTTACTTTCCTGTCAAAGTATATGATCAACGATCTAATGCTATTATAAAAGCTGTCTTTATGGAATCGATGTTAAATAGTTGTAATCGTGTTCGTCGGTTAAAGAGCTCCGTAAAAATACCTTTTTGTGTAGTGTAATGGTGTAAAAACGTACAAAAACTTCTAGTTTATTATAAGATATATACCAAATCTAAGCTCGTTTTCCTCAGAAAATGACAGACATTTTTGTTTGTGACTATGAGTGTGATACAGGTCCTTCTATAATTGGTCTGAGACAATAGCACAGTGGACAATAGGGTAGTTGCAGGGGCTTAGCTAACCGCCGTCAATCAATCAATCAATCAATCAATCAACCAATCAATCAATCAATCAATCAATCAATCAATCAATCAATCAATCAATCTACCAATCAATCAATCAATCAATTTTTTATTTCGCCAGAATATGGTTTATTTACATAGGTCTTATATTATATTTAAACACATATCCTGCCATAGTTGGCGTGCAAAAGTTAACAGATCTTACAAATTAATTTACAAATTAAAAATTTACAAATAATAAGTATCTGCCATTGACGACTCTAAGTCTTACAAACTATAATATAGGTATAATTCAAATTATGCATTAACTTTGACGGCCTCCGTGGCGCAGTGGTATGCGCGGTGGATTTACAAAACGGAGGTCCTGGGTTCGATCCTCGGCTGGGCAAATTGAGATTTTCTCAATTGGTCCAAGTCTGGCTGGTGGGAGGCTTCGGCCGTGGTTACAACCCTACCTTCCGGCAAAGACTTACCGCCAAGCGATTTAGCGTTCCGCTACGATGCCGTGTAGAAACCGAAAGGGGTGTGAATTTTCATCCTCCTCCAAACAAGTTAGCCCGCTTCTATCTTAGACTGCATCATCACTTACCATCAGGTAAGATTGTAGTCAAGGGCTAACTTGTAAAAAAATAAAAAAAAAACTAATAGGTGCTTATAAAAAAAAATAGATTTTCATCAAAATAAGCTCAGTACATGAGAATAATGATAAATCACTGGAAAAAAATATTATTTGGACATTTCTAATCAATAGACGATCACATGCCAATTAAAATATTTTAACCTTTGGAAGATCAACACTTGATAAAATGCATGTTCTAGGCACTTATATTTACATGAGGCATTAATATAATATTTTGAAACAGGGGTTGAAAGTTGACATCGATTTTTACGCGGACGAAGTCGCGGGTGTTAGATTTTAGGTAGTTATAGTTAGCTATAGTGTCTTAAATAATAATAAATCAATTGAAATATTGGACGTTAAAGTCAGAATACTTAAATTCATCAATTAATGACTTTTAAAACTGTAACTAGAAAGTGTATATTATTGTCTCAATAATATTACTATTATTACTAATCAGTTTAACCACTTGGGTTAAGTAGTCATTACTCAAAAGGGTATTTCATAAATTAAAGAAAATAGTAACCAATTAAAATATGATCTTTATTTATCCATTGTTATACTTTATTTTACCAATTCTACTGCCCGTTCATAACCTAATAACTGCTGAGAAAGAAGGGCAAGAAAACTCAACTGTTATGCCTAAAATACATATGATGACAATTATAGATATCGTCTCTAACACTAGGTATAATGCAATAGTCATAAATGAAGACTTATCAACACATTAAACACATTACATCAGTTGTAACATTATGATATACCTACAGTTAGAACAAAGATGGTTTAATACAAACAGTATAAAATATACTTAGCTTCTGAGACATCAGCACTATCAACACTTATTGCCATAAAAACACTGGGCAATACCATAGCTGGGCACCGTTAATCAAATAGTTAACTTCGTTAATCGTTAATCCGCTACAAAAAAGTAGCTTCGTTAAACGTTAAACCGTTACATTCCGGAAGAATTAACGCAAGTTAACGTTAATCGTTAATCCGTTAATATGACTGTGTAATATTACATTTTTATATCATTGTGTGAGATCACCATTGAAAAAATAAGGATGAGCACTGGGGAAAAGTGCCATAATTTATTTTTAGTTGATTTTATCTATATTTAACATAAATATAGTAATTTGTTGATTTCTTTGAAAAAAAAATCAATCATCATTTCGTACTTGTCTGAACCTGCATTTCGCGTTGCGCGGTAAATAGTAGGCATTGGATTAACGATTAACGAACTTCTGCATATTAACGGAAGTTAACGTGTCCGTTAACATTTTAAAAAGTTAACTTAAAAGTTAATCCGTTAATCAAAATGTTAACTTCGTTAATTAACGATTAACGGATTAACGAGTTAATGCTCAGCTATGGGCAATACTTATTATAACAACGTTAGTAAAGTAACTACTGTACAACACAAAACTCGAACATAACTAAATGAGAACTAAGTCTTGTCAGCCATTTAGTCTCTTTATATAGATACTACAAACAAGTGGGATCTTCCATTGAAAGTCATACCCACACTATTAATTTTACGATCATTACATAATCTAAATCCAAACTATACTGCTTAGTCTATGTAACTCAATATTGCTTATAAAATACACAATTAATTATCGCAGTACAATAATCTTTAAGAGAATAATTAACTTTTATTAATCAAGTAGGTACATAAATAGGCTAAACTTATTATAAAAATAAAATATAAGGAAATATCAATACAACTACAACTACAAAATTAAAATAAATTAAAATTAAAACTAATACCTAAAAATATTTATCAAAATTTGCCGCCCAGAAGGACCTCGCTCTGGGGGAACCGCCTTCATGATCACGGTATCCCCTACGCCAGGTAAGTATAAATAATATAATCTTTAATAATTATCAAATATATAATGTCATTAGACTTGTCGACAACTTTACAAATAGGTAACTATTCTATGTAACTTATTATATTTATTTATTATAGGACTCAAAAGTGATATACAAATATAAGAAAACTAATGTCGAACAAAGGTTATGATTCACAACACTTGTCAGGACAACTTAATTAACAAATCAAACTGTAACCAAAATAAGACCCTAGACTGGCAGAGTGAAGTCACGTACTTGCGAACGATGTGTGTAGGGTTAAAGGTACCTTTGACTGTATACAAACACTCCTCTTTTCCACTCAAGTCACTCTCCCCGCCTATTAGAAGTAACCCATAAAGAATTACACAACAAGAGATGTGGACGGCTCGAACGCCACGAGCACACTGAAGCCAACACGAGATCGAGCGACGTCATATCCGTCACAGACTACTATTTCCGACACTAAACGGCGATAACAAATTCTTTAAACAATATTTAAGGAATAGTAGTACCGATATATTCTAGAAGAATACCACTAATGTAATCTACAATATCCTCAGACCAATTATTGTATAGGACCTGCCTCGCTAGACGTTACTTTTCTGTCAAAGTATATGATCAACGATCTAATGCGATTATAAAAACTGCCTGTATATAATCGATTTTAAATAGTTGTAATCGTGTTCGTCGGTTAAAGAGCTCCGTAAAAATACCTTTTTGTGTAATTGAATTGTGTAAAAAACGGGCAAAATCTTATAGTTTAGTATAAGATATATACAAAATTTAAGCTCGTTTTCCTCAGAAAATGACAGACAATTTTGTTCGTGACTATGAGTGCGATACAAGTCCTTCTATAATTGGTCTGAGACAATATCCCAAGCATCATGGAACGTCTACTCGTTAGGTTACCATGTATAATGACATACATTATTCATATTTCAATTTAAAATTAAACAGTAGAAATATTATGAAAATAATTAAGAATAATCTCATCGAACAGTTAAATCATGATTATTTTAACACGGGCGTCGCTAGTCTATACTAATATTATAAAGAGGAAAACTTTGTTTGTATGTTTGTTTGTTTGTTTGTTTGATTGTAATGAATAGGCTCAAAAACTAATGGACCGATTTTAAAAATTCTTTCACCATTCGAAGCTACATTATCCACAAGTAACATAGGCTAAATTTCACACAAATTAATTAATTAATTTAGCTACACAAGGTGTAAAAAATCAACCAGAAAAGTAGGGTAGGGGTAGGTAGGAGTAGGGTAGGGGTAGGGGTAGGCTAGGGGTAGGGTAGGATAGGGGTAGTTGAAAGTTTACATCGAGTTTCACGCGGACGAAGTCGCGGGCGTCGCTAGTGTTAAATAAAACAGGATATTGTTCAACTAGCTCAATTTTTTTTTTCCAATGATCTCTCAGGACCGCAAGGGGGGAGAGACTCCCCTCCACCTGGCGGTGAACTCCGCCAACTGCGAGCTGGACATGATCCTCATCTACTTCCACAACGTCGACCGGAGCGAGTGGTTCCAACTGGCGCACGTCGAGAACAGCAGGTATACTTTTTTTTTTATTCTTTACTAGTTAGCCCTTGACTACAATCTCACCTGATGGTAAGTGATGATGCAGTCTAAGATGGAAGCGGGCTAACTTGTTAGGAGGAGGATGAAAATCCACACCCCTTTCGGTTTCTACACGGCATCGTACCGGAACGCTAAATCGTTTGGCGGTACGTCTTTGCCGGTAGGGTGGTAACTAGCCACGGCCGAAGCCTCCCACCAGTCAGACCTGGACAAATTAAGAAAATCTCAATCTGCCCAGCCGGGGATCGAACCCAGGACCTCCGTCTTGTAAATCCACTGAGGATACCACTGCGCCACGTAAAATACAGTAAAAGTGTTCAGATTATCCAATAAAAATGGGATTAAATTCATATCCGGTGTAAGCTGTCAATGTCATGTAATATTGTCAAATATCACTAAGACACAAGTTAAGAGAAACATTATATCGTAGACAGAGAAGCATTAAACAAGAAATCCTTAAATTGCTTTAAAAATGCCATATACGAACGCTACGCGAAGATATTGCCCTATAAAAAATTTAAACCCGCACTTAGAAAGTGGCTCATTAATTATGGATTTTATTCAACTAGAGATTTTTTTAATTATAAAAGCAAATAAAAAACTATGTATTGTGACATTTTTAATATTTCAATTTTTTTTTGTTTGTATTTATTAATTATGTTTATCCTATGACATTGTAAAGATTATTATTATATTATTATATTATTATTATTTGACATAAGTACTCGTACCTGCACAGATTGTAATTTTTTACTTGTTCTAATTTTTATTTTTTGATTAATCACCTGCTATTGAATTCATTTCTTTTTATATTTTGTTAATAGTATTTGTAATATAAACTGTTGTATGCCAGAACTGGCTGAATACATTAGAATGTATGTGTTCTCAGCAAAATAAATGAATGAATGAATCACTGACAATCTGTCAGGGTGTGAGTTACATTACAAGCATATTGCCATCATAAAAATTCTTAATTAATGTTGTCAGGTAATGAAAAAAAAAATACATTTTATTTATTTAAAAAAAAATGCGAGTTTTAATTTTTTTTTTTATTTGTGTTTTAAGCCTCATATTTTTTTGTTCGTTTAAGATAAAAATAATTCGTTCTGCTTATTTGACACTCGGAATAAAGGCCCAGCCTCCATACAAAATTGGGACATGTCCTTTATCTTGTAAACAACGAATATTACCTATACAAATAATAATGCCCGTCTATAATCTGGTTAAAACTATCAAAATACTTGCTCAAAGGCAACCGCCATGTGGAATGTTGAGTCAACTATTATTGTTCCGATAGTTGTTTCAGCCAATGGTCTTATAGCGAAAAGCTTCGACCAACACCTTAAGAAGCTTTCGCTTAACTGTTGGATCAAGAGTCGGATACAAAAGGCAGTGATTCTTGAGACGGCGCGTATTGTGAGGAGGTTCCTCACTCTGGAGCCCTGACCACCGGTTGCTTGGGCACCCACAAGTCCCGCAGCGGGAGGGTTTATTTTTTATAAATTTTTGATAGAGTTTTGTATTATATTTTTACATTGTTAAAAATTAAAAAAAAAAGATAAATAAATAAATGAGAGATAAATAATGCGTCTCAGTGTTGATGCCTAGTGCATCTCTTGTATAAATTATCGGTTGATTAACACTGTTTATTTTTCCCTTTTTCAGTCAAAAGAATCCATTACAGGACGCGAAGTCCGCCAAAAAGTCGAGACCGAACTATCCGCGGGAGATATTGGACTTCCTGCAGAGATGCCGGAAATAACAACGAGATATCAATTATAAGAATTATTGTTAACAATATAAATATGTTTAAAATATGAACACGATAAAGTTTTGTTCACATCCCTGAACAAAACTCGAACTGAATTATAAACTCGGTTTTTATTTACCTCGCCTCACGGCTCGTGCCCTAAAACTACCTCGTTTAAAATGGGTTTTTTTAGCCCCTTGCACTATTGTTATTGTATACTATTATTATTATTGTTATTGTATAGGTAGGTAAAAATGAAACAAATTAACTAAATATTACTAACATAGAATTAAGAAAATATACAGGAAGAAAATTTTTTTAGTGCGGATATTTTTATATTTTGTACATAAACAAAATTTAATGATCACGTATTTTTTCTTTTTTTTTTTAACTCAAAAATAACAAAATTATCGTTAGCTAAAGTTATTTACTTTTGAACAGAATTTTAGGGTCACCCTATTGTGCGTTTATTTTATTTTCGTTTGATACCTAAAGAACGTCACCAGATCACTTTTAAGCTGAATATATCTTGTTTAGTAATAATATGTACATTATTTTGTTATTTTAGAGACATAAATTAAAAAAAAAAATTACATAAAATGTATCGAACTGTTTGTAGATTTATATTCTATTAAAGATACAGAACCACGAAAAAAAATATCCGCAGTAAAGACCGAATCACCCTGTATAATATTTTGTAATTAGGGTAAGGTTTATAGGAAATAAAAGGCTTTATTATTATTATTATTATAGGTAGGTTTCAAAAGCATGTTTTTAAATTTTATATAAATTGAGCCTCGCCTAACGGCTCGTGTAGTAAAAATACCTCGTTTAAAATGGTTTTTTTAGCCCCTTGTGCTATTGTTATTGTATAGGTAGGTTTCAAAAGCATGTTTTTAAATTTTATATAAATTGAGCTTCGCCTAACGGCTCGTGTAGTAAAAATACCTCGTTTAAAATGGTTTTTTTAGCCCCTTGTGCTATTGTTATTGTATACTACTATTATTATTGTTATTGTATAGGTAGGTAAAAATGAAACAAATTAACTAAATATTACTAACATAGAATTAAGAAAATATATAATATTTTGTAATTAGGTTAAGGTTTATAGGAAATAAAAGGCTTTATTATTATTATTATTATTATAGGTTTGTTTCAAAAGCATGTTTTTAAATTTTATATAAATTGAGCCTCGCCTAACGGCTCGTGTAGTAAAAATACTTAGTTTAAAATGGTTTTTTTAGCCCCCTGTACTATTGTTATTGTATAGGTAGGTTTCAAAAGCATGTTTTTAAATTTTATATAAATTGAGCCTCGCCTAACGGCTCGTGTAGTAAAACTACCTCGTTTAAAATGGTTTTTTTAGCCCCTTGTGCTATTGTTATTGTATACTACTATTATTATTGTTATTGTATAGGTAGGTTTGAAAAGTATGCTTTTAAATTTTATATGTATAAATTGAACGTTGAAACTTGAATCACATCACATTGTTACTAATGTATGTATGAAAATGTTGTGGTTAATGTAAATATGTAAATATATTTTAATATAAGGATTTTGAAATTAAGATCAAATATACAATATATATATTTAAATTTTATAAAAGTTATTTTATTTTATATCACATACATCTTATAAGAAAGAAAGAAAAAACGTTTATTAAAAAACAGTACTGTACACCAATAATCATTATTGTAGTGTGTAGATCTCGCAAATGACAGTTTCCAAACATTCCAAACATTCGGGTAAATAGGGTCAATGTTAACTAATTTATACATAAAAGCAAAGATTGTCTAGATATTTGCAAAATAAATAAAATTATAAAATTTCAAAATCGACTAAAAATCTTTTATCGTAATTAGATGGAAATTCATACAGTTTTAGTTTCCTTACAATAAATGTGACATTTATTAATAAATGAACTATAAGCATAAACGCACAAATAACAAAGATATTATAGTAATTTTGTTTGAACGCACATACAAATCTAACGATCATTATATTGCCTATGACGTCATTAGTTCGTGCCATTTTGTATGGGGCGTTTTTCAGGGATCCGCGGCAGCGCCGCAAATCTGACCCTTTAAATCCCTGTAGCTCCGAAAGTAATGATCGCAGATACCCTGTTACGTTTACAAAATTGCTTTACTATTAGCATACTCTTAATTTATCTACAATTTAAAAAACTGTCATCATCCCTATTTGTTCACATTTTTTATTTTTTATGTTAGCTGTGGCGTCACACGGGTCTCAGCTGAAAATCAGCGCCGTGTATTATGCTTGTATGTAGTGCTCGGCATATGCTGAGGCCTTTCTTTTTTAAGGGTTACAGACAGACATGCTGTCTTTAGGGAAGGATACTGTTTGTAACTTTTAAATTTGAATAAATTTATTTTCTTTCTTACTAGGAAGGATTTTATTAAACAATAAAAAAATAAATTAATTAAACTAATAAAAAAAACCCGACTGCATAAATTATACAAAAACTGAAAAGAAAAAAACAAGCTCAGTCCAGAAGTGTAGAAAGCAATTAGAAAACAGTCGGGACCTGTAAAAAATTGCAGACGAAAATCATTCTATTCAATATAGAATGGTTACGATAGATGGTGAATTTCGGATTTATTTGTTGGTTACATGTTACAAAGTACGATAATGTATACCTACGTCCAACCGAGGTTAATTAATATTCCAAAAGATCGACGGAACCCTCGGTTGGCGAATCTGACTTGTCCGATTTTTATAATCAATATATTTAGTTTTGTATATTTTAGGTGTTATATGACTTTACTTCATAAATCTCGCACCTTATAGTCATCCGCCTCGCGTATTTTGTATAGACAATTAATAAATAACGTTTTTCTAATTATAGTTTTTTTTTAACATGGCTATGATATACCATTTTGAATTCCTCACAAAAGCCCTTGATTTTGATACCCATGTTGCAATAGTAAAAAAAAAAAAAAAAATTTCACCTCGAGTCTATAACGTCTCACAGTCGTCTTGTTGTTTTTTTTTTTAATTTCACCTATCTAAGAACACTTGGGTTATTAAGACAAATCTAATGATATCCTTATTACGTAAATCCGTCCAGCGGTTTGGAAGATATGAGGTAATAAAGAATATTACATACATACATACATATATACCTACATACATACATACAAGATACGCGCGAAAAACATAACCCTTCTTGCAGTCGGGTAAAAACAGAGGACGGAACGGCTCTCTAAGAGCGTCTCCTATGAGACTCCGGCCTCGGCTTAGAAGGCCATTCGGGAGGGGAGGGTTTAACCGTGACCCGAGTGAATCAGTCCGGACGCCCCCGAGATCGTGAGTTAGAAAACCCACGTCCGGGTGACGTTAGATATCGGGGACCTCGTCTTCGCCGGCGAAGACTTGCTGTGATTGTGTTGCCCGGGAAGCATTGTCGATCGTCATGTCATCGTCTGGATCGTAAAGGACGTTTTTGGGACGTCTCTGCTTGGAGTTAGCGTTAAGATTGGGAGTATAGTTGCAAGCCTCAACCACTACTTGCTTTCGATGGATGGCAGCTCTTTCAAAATAGTTTTGAGAGAGCTGTTTCATGTAATTAGCTATTGATGGTAGATCTAAATCTCTATGGAGGTCGTTATTACGTGCAAACCACGGCGCGCCCGTAATTTGCCGTAGGAATCGATTTTGCAGAGTTTGAAGCGGCTTAAGGGTCGCTTTGGGATGGTGGGCGAACACTACACTAGCGTAGGTTAGGATCGGACGGATCGTAGTTTTATAAAGCGTAACTTTGAGCGGAGGGACCGGCCGCTCTCTCCCACTACCGGTGTATATATACCCAAACACTACTATATAGTATGTATTTATATAAATTATTTTTGCGTTTATGAAAAAAAGCGAAGATTTGGAAATCACTTCACTCTAGCTCTTGTAAGTATCTTGTAGGAGATAAATAAAACAAAACAAGCTCAAGAGTTGCAATTTTTATTTTCTCTAATTCGAGATTACAATATTCACTTCACACTGTTTATTACTCGTATATTACACATGATCAAATTCATCGTTCAGGCACACACAAAACTGACCAGAAAATAATAAAAAGCAATGCCGTTTTCATGCATATCTAAAAATTACAGGACCAATAAAATTAAAAAAAAAACAATAACAACAAAGTGCGGTATATTTTTTTTCTAATAAGTTAAAAACTTACTAAGTACACGTGTTCAATAACCAAGACGCTCAAAAAAGTGATGACATAAACTAATTTTTTAATCAATAGGCTACTCGCCTGCTGTACAAAACCAAGAAGATTTGTTGCATATAGGCAGTTTAGATGCCTAGGAACTCTAATCACATTTTTATTTGTGAAAATAATCTCGTAATTGCAATATTTTTATAAAACAAAATTGTATTTTTATCACGTCACCGCAAACGCCAAACATAAGCTATGACGTCATTCGCTACAAAGCATCGGTTTGTGATTGGCGCTTGCGGTGACGTGATATTATCACATAACAGCAAACGCTAATCACGCTGTTATCTCTATGAATGACGTCACTTGCTAATGTGTTGTGTTTCGGCGGCAAAAAATTTACGTAGATTTATATTAATTTTTTTTACTGATTATTATTGACGGGACAAAATAAAATATACCTTATAATACTTCCATAATTAAGTTAAAACACTGTTTACAAAAGAGGCAAGGAGCCTATAATTGAATTTTACTAGTCCTATAGTGTTGAAGAGGTGTGAAGACCACTTTGACAGCAGCAACAACTTTTCTATATAGTCTGTGGTCGTAAAATCACTAATCAGTCCAAAGTTTGCTGCAAGTGTCAAACGTGCCAACTACAGCTGTAACGCGTTACGTTACGGTACCAAGCGGTGTATCCTCCAAATGAGAAGTTATCTCTTAAAAAAAAAAAAAAGTAAAATTGGCATTTCACATTTTACTTATCTGGTCAGTTTGTTTCAAGAATAAGTATAACTATTTAGAAAAATGTTGAAGTAAATGCAGATAAAAAGTAAGATTATCTATGGATATGTTGATTTAAGTCCCCATATGACTTGAAGATTGAAGACCAAGGACAGGGCATCCAAATTAAAAACCATACTTGAAGAGGTATATTTGATTTTTTTAACCGACTTCCAAAAAGGAGGAGGTTCTACGTATGTATGTTTTTTTTTTCAAAATGTTATAGGTTTTGAAGGATGTAGTATAAAACTTAAGATACTCCATAGATAAATATCACAAATATTACTTTTACTATTGAAACAAAATATAATGTGGTAATAAACTGACAATGATGTATATATTAAATCATTTAAGACCCTTCAATTATGGTATTTAAAAAGTATTATAATATTATCCCCAATTTATATAGATTAACCTAAAAATCATTGCATAAAATTGTTATTTAAAAATACTTTTTTTTTTATTATGGCATATTTTGTCAAACTTTCAAAGTTATGCATACCACAAATAGATACGTAACACAATACATTTGCAAAGTTGGTAAAAACAACATTTTATTCATAAGATGATTATCACATAATGAGCTATTTTGTACAATTTGCCATAAAGTAATGAAGGTAGGTTGATTAAACTTGGCTAGCACGAGTTCACTAGTTCAGTTTCGATGTGGACGTCGTCGCGTTCAGACGTGTTAACGACTACGCGACGCACTGTTTCTTTATTCTATGATGTTTAAATTATTCGAAGAGAAAAAAAAACTAAATTTTTGTTGATTTTAATTTGTATGATAAATTGAAAGTATAATTAATAGGTCGATAAACTAATTGCTAATTTTCAATCAATATATTTTGACAAAATAACTCGGACAGATGGAATGATAATTTCATTACTATGTATATACTTGGTTTCTTACAACTTGTACAAATTTTGTTATCTTTGATTTGGAGGTTTTTTTTTATTAAGTTAATATAGATCATGGTTGTAAAGCAACCGTATAATGAAAATAATATATATATCTACAGAAAATCATAAAAGCATTTTGAGTAACAGACTAAAGATATAATAGACTAAAAACTTTTTTTTCTTTGTGTATTTGCAGTAGATTCCTAAAAACCTTAGGTTGCTATACAGCCATATCTCGTCTATTATATTTTTGGTCTTGTCTGCGAGAATTTTTTTTATAAAGACACTTTTATTACAAGAGAAACACTACATTACACTTTACACAAAAAAAAATACACATTCATAATTACCTGAGATCATTTTTTTATGATTTTTTTTTCATATATTATATATATTTTTTTGTTTGTTTTACATTTCATTGACTTTAAACTAGTAAAGTATAAAGAAAATTCATTAATTATTAATTTTATATTAATAATAAACGCATTGTAATGTTAAAAATGACGATATTTTATTTTTTTATTACATTTTTTTTAAGTGTTAATGATAATAATTTTGAAAAAAGAAAATAAACCACTATAATAGATTTTCAATGTAATTATTTCAACGACTGAGTAATTTTAGTTAAATTACAAAAAAATAACTTAATTTTTGTACGAAGCCTTCGTTTTGTAATCGGACTTGATCTGTTTTTTTTTAAATCCCGTTTGAGATTACATTTTAGATACCTGTCAATTGTTATAATTACACTGAGTCAACAGTTAGTCAAAAATATATATATTACTAATTAACTACTATATTATTATAAAATTTAAGTAACAAAAACATTATTCTCAATTCAGGCTCACAAAATAGTTTATTTTTTTTGATTTTACAGTAAGCCAGAATCGAAAATAATCTTTCTCTTTTTTTTTATTAAAAACAAAAAAAATTATATCGGTGGATTTTTTTTTTAACTTTTTTTTCTTAAAGTTCACTCACTCACAATACTTACACAACTATGAAATATATATGGAATTTTTTTTTTTTAATTTTTACAAAAATCACAGTACGAAAGCTATGAATGCACGAGGACAATGCTTTTTGGCGCCAAAAAAGCCACGTGTACCCGACCGGTGAAAATTTTGGATAGGAGAATAATTAAATTAAATTCCTTATTAAAAAAAAACATATTTTTTTTTTTAATTTTGAACAGCCAAAAAAATATTTATATGGTTTTGCAATTATTATATTCAACAAATTCCACTGACAAAGATTTTATCGATTCCTGGAATTCATAAATTATATCCAGAAATGTTTTTTTAATTCTAAAATCCAAGTTTACCGGTAGTGATACACTATAGCAATTATTTTCTCTTAAAAAGTATGAATAACTAACAATAAAGCTCTGTTTTACTGATAAAATGGGCCAACAAGAACTGCCCTCGTCAGTTTAAAAAAAAAAAATAAGTTTAAAAAACACATCAACCTCTATGGATTTCCAACCGATTTTACTGAACGCACCAAAACCATACAACCCTAAAAACTACGTTTACAAATAATAAGAAAAAGGATTTAGTTATTACAATTTAAAATAAAATGAAAACTAAAACGTACGTACCTGTTAAAATAATTTTGAGATTAAATTAGGCTATGTGCATTGTTTTTTTTTTTAATTAGTCTACCCATCTATGAGGCAAAGATCGATGACCATACAGCCTATTCAGTATTTTATTTTCGTTTAAAAACTTCCCGGTAAGATGAAAAGTAGCTAATTCGTTTTTTTTTTACACCGCTTATTAACAAGTTTGCTATATTTTATTAACGTATTTGTTCAGACATCATCAAGTTGAAGATTTTTTTTCGTTTTTTAAATAGTATTATCACGCGTGGCGGTTATTAGCTGATAGGTATTGAATTTATTCATGCTACTGTAATAAGAATAATAAATTAATCCATTTTCCATTTGTAAACATAGTTTTCTCCTCAAATGCAGGGAATCACGTGATTTTGACTCAATTCAAAAGACGGGACCTCAATAACAAAAATCTACCACACCAAGACACTACATTTTACTATTTTAAACTAAGAGTCCTTTCACATTGGCGCAAAGTCGAAGTTAAGCTTTGCGACTGGTCTTCACAAGTAGCAGACCTCTATGGTTTCACCCATGTAGTACCGTTGGAATACGGGGATGAAATATAATCCATGTTACTCGCTGATGACATAGCTCTCCATTGGTGGAGACTTTTTAAAATTGATCCAGTAGTTTCGAAGCCCATTCGTACAAGATTCGTTTGTGCGCGAATTAAAACAATATAACATATTGATTATATGATTTAACGAATAAACCTTCATTTTTCTTTTAAATTACTTCTATTCTCTCCATTAAATGCAACACTAACATGGCTGAGAAAGACTGATTTGTTCATTTCTGTGTGTTTTTTTAATCTCTGTAACGCCTAAACAGTTTTTAATACGACTTTCACTAAAAGATAAATGAGCAAGATATAGGCTATTTTTTATCGCGTAAAATGCAGAGTTCCCGCAGGACTACATGTAGCGACGCTTAGCTTCAACTCTCGGCCAGTGTGAATGGAGCCTAAGACTAAATAATTAGACAATGACAAAATGGTGGGTAAACTCGTAGTATTTGTGCATTTCTCAAAAAAAAAATAAAGAAATATATTTAAACAGTTTTAGGTAATAAAACTTGCAAATATTTCTGAGAAAACCTTTTTATTGTTAAATAAAAGTATTTCATAGATAATAATTGTGATAAAAGTGCCAAAAAATTTGTCTATTATCTAATTATTATGTCAAACTTTATCCGACCGGGAATAGCTACCAATTTTTTTTTTTAATTTGTCCTATAAGGCGAAGGTCGTGTATTGTAAAGCCCAAGTTCGGTATAAATATCGGCAATATACCCAAAAAGTTATAAAACCTTTTTTTAGTCAAATAATAGTATTTTATGGAATCTCTGTTCTATTCAGTTTTAGAGGGTTTACTTTTATAAGATATCTGCCAACATTTTTACTTACAGTATTATTTAACTATAATGAATTCACTTGTTTTTAAAAAATATTTTTTTTTTATTTGTGATTTTTGTAATTCATTTAAATTTTTCCATGTCAAATATCAAAAAGCTTAGCCAAACAATGTTCATAAGGTTCATGATTTTAAATATTCCTCCTAATTAAGGATTTTCTAAAATTTTATGTCAATTACATATTTACATTACCTAATGTCTTGAAAATATAGCGTATTTAAAAAAATATAAGTAATTAAAAAAAATATATCACAGATTTAAAAATATTCATCCTATTTCTTGATTGCTTAATTTCAGTGACTTGTTCGGCTAAACTTTTTTTTATTGACCCAATCAGGCAAAGATCATAACTTGTTGAGCCAAACTTAGCCTAAAGGACGCACCTGCTTTATTAAACGCACCATAGACAATAGATGAATCGCAAAACTGCCACAGTACACTGAATATCAATATTTTTTTTTTATTTAACAATTAATTAAGTTTCCAAAGCTCAGAGTTTTTTTAATTAGAACCTCTTACATATTTCAATCATATTACTTAGTAATTATAAGACATTAGTCTTATAATTAAATATTGAAGTATTTTTTTAAAATCAAATATTACAGAATATTTTTTCAAGTTTCGTTAATGTCCAAAATTTCAATGTCAATTATTTCGTCTGTGTTGTCAATTAAAAAAAAAACATTAACTCTCTGAGCTGTATATACAGGGTGTCCCGTTAATATCAATAATTAAATATTGAAATATTTTTTAACCGACTTCAAAAAAAGGAGGAGGTTTCTCAATTCGACCGTATATATTTTTTTTAAATCAAATATTACAGAATATTTTTTCAAGTTTCGTTAGTGTTCAAAATTTCAATGTCAATATTACTTCATCTGTGTTGTCAATAAAAAAAAAACATTAACTCTCTGAGCTGTATATACAGGGTGTCCCGTTAATATCAAGTCCTACTAAAATAACGAAACATATGTTAGCCGAAATTTTAGAATGCCTTGATATCAGTTATTACCTTGTAAAGTATGTCGTAATATTTACGGGACATCCTGTATATAATGGCTTAAATATTCTTTAACCACCTACCCACATCTGTACTACTCAAAGTACAGATGTAGAGTTATTAAGTAATTTAGTTAGCATACACTCCTCTGAGCTGTTTTATATATAAAATTAGTGCAATTATCAGAGAATCTAGTAACAGTTTGATACTGTTACTATCGCGTTAACGTAAACGCGAATTTCTAAGGAATTGAAACAGCGCCATCTAGTGGCACTACTGCACAACTGTTTCAATTCCATATAAATTCGCGTTTACGTCAACGCGATAGTAACAGTATGAAAATATTGAAAACTCCCACTAGGCACACTGTACTGTGGACAGCTTGACGTTTTTTTTTTTTTCGATCGACCAAGACGCTAACACCGGTTTTCTTTTTTTTCATACATCATGCGATGGTAGTTATTCGGTGGTGTGTGGCTCGCGTGTCAGTTGTCGCAGTACACAGGCAGAACCGGGCTGCGAGGCCAGTCGGATGTCTCTTCGCTTTCACTGCTTTCGCTACCCGATCTGTGTGATAAAAATATATCTATATATATAAAAATGAATTGCTGTTCGTTAGTCTCGCTAAAACTCGAGAATGGCTGAACGGATTTATCTTATCTTGGTCTTGAAATGTTCGTGGAGGTATAGGGAAGGTTTAAAAGGTGAGAAAAAATCAAATAATTTCCGGGAAAACCCTAAAAACTGCCCTTTTCTATTTCTCATACAAACGTTTAAGAGTCAAGCGGTAGAGGTAGGGTAGGGGTAGAGGTATAGAAGGGTAGAGTAGGGATAGAGAATAAGTGCACTTATGTCAAAACGAAGCTTGACCGGGTCCGCTAATATATATATATAATAGGATAGTTGACACTTTTTTTAAATGGTCTTAACCTTCGACCATTAATAACAGGACCTGCCTCGCTGGCCGTTACCCCTCTGGCAAAGATCATCATGATCTATCGCATATATAAAAACTGTTGCTATAGAATCGATGTGTCATTGTTGTAATCGTTTTCGTCGTGTAAAGAGCTCCCTGAAAATGCCGGTTCGTGTAGTTGAATGGCATTAAAAATGGTTAAAAAATTGTAGTTTAGTAAAAGAAGAAGTAACGTTACATTTATAAGTATTTCTACCATAATTTTATGAAATTTTTAATAAAAACAATTTCTTAAAAGAATCGATTTTTTTGTCAAAAAATCGATCAAGTAATCGAACATTCTATGTATACATTCTGTGGATAATTATATATATTTTGCTTGTAAAGGAGATGATCCATTTCCACTCTTGTACCCCGTATCATAAAAATTTAAAAAATACAAGGATTTTATTAAAATTTATTAAAATGAAGAAATCTAACTAAATAAAAAGAAATAAATAACATAAAAACGCAAGTTTTTGAGTTTTAACAAGATGGCGCTCATAAGCAACTATGACATGACAATTGACAGCAAACGTCAAATCGACTACTGCATTGAAAACGTCATCAATCCGCCATTATTACCCATGTTAGTGTTGCATTTCTTGGGGGATAATTAATATTATTTTAAAAGAATTAAAGTAAATTCGTAGATTTGTATAATCAAAAATAGTTAAAAAAAAATCTTTTAATTCCGCCAGGGTGCAATGACTGATCCTGGGCTCCATACAATTTTGGACCATCTCCTTGTGTGCGATACTGGTCCTTCTCTAATTGGTCTGAGGTCGATGATGAGGTTCGTTTGGGAGTGACGTCGACGGCGAAAATCAAATATTACAGAATATATTTTCAAGTTTCGTTAGTGTTCAAAATTCCAATATCACTATTACTTCCTCTGTTGTCAATTAAAAAAAAACATTAACTCTCCGAGCTGTTTATACAGGGTGTCCCGTAAATAGTACGACATACTCTACAGTATGATAGGAATAATAACGAAACATATGTTAGCCGAAATTTTAGATAATAATAATGATAATAATATAATAAATATACTTAAACAATACACATCACTATCTAGCCCCAAAGTAAGCATACAGAGCAGCTTGTGTTATGGGTGCTAAGATAGTTGATATTATAATATTAATATACAATTATATACTACACATAAATACTTATATAATGTATAAATACACACAGACACTGGAAAACACTCATGCTCATCACACAAATATTTTCCAGTTGTGGGAATCGAACCCACGGTGGCCTTGATGTCAGCTATCACCTTGTAAAATATATCGTAATATTTACGGGACACCCTGTATATTATGAACTTCGTGAAGAAACCTGCATATCAGAGAGTTTTCTTAATTCTCTGCGTGTGTGAAGTCTGCCAATCCGCATTGGGCTAGCGTGGTGGACTATTGGTGGACCCCTGTCATACTGAGAGGAGACTCGTGCTCAACAGTGAGCCGAGTATGGGTTGCAGTACCTGGTTCGTTTGGGAGTGACGTCGACGGCGAAGTGCTGCTCTTCGATGGTGGGCAGCAGTGACGTCAGACGGTCCGTCGGCCGCAGCACCTGCAAATTACAAAAGAAAATACTTTTTAAATTTTAATTTCGAGGATTTTGCGTTTGATTCAAAAATTCAAAATTCATTTATTTTAAGTAGGCCCTGTTTACAAGCACTTTTGACACGTCAGTTGACTATTTGTAAAGATTCTACCACCGGTTCGGAAGGCAGGTTCTGCTGAGAAGATACCGGCAAGAAACTCAACAGTTGCTCTTTTGAAAAAATCAATTTACAATTGATGACAACATTACAATTTCTTATAGTTTTACTTCCTGTGTGAAGGTGGAAGCTGATCCAACGGCCTCCAAGCATCTTTATCATTGAGAAACTCATCAATATTGTAGTACCCTCGACTAAGTAAATGTATTTAACACATTGCTTAAAGCTATGCATTGGCAGGTCCATCACAGTCTTGGGGATCTTGTTATAGAAGAGTTTTTTTTTGTACTTATTGTACAAATTAATATTTTGTCTTACATAGAGTATACTGGTATAGATTGTATATCGGCAGCCTTGCCCACAATAAAATACCGTATGACATTACGCTGTGAAAGTACGCAAAACAAACAAGCCTAGCTGTATCAACATCAGTAAACTGTCTTATTTTTCTCACGGCAAATGTCGCTGAGCTAAGTTTACCAGACAGTTTTTCTATATGAGCACCCCACTGAAGTTTACAATCCAAGGTCACTCCCAGGAAAACTGTGGAACTCTTCATTTTCAGTGTTTCACCATCGATCATTATAGACTTATTAACCTACAAAAGAACCATAGAGCATAGAGCACACACCTTGAGCGTGCGCTCGGACAGTCGCCACACCAGCCGCTGTCTCTGCGGCGCCGCCTGGCGCGCCTCGTACCGCGAGATGACGCCGCGCACCAAGTTGCGCGCGCTCACGAGGGACGCGTCCGTCATCTGTAACACGAACCAATGCTCACATTTGACTATTTACACCAGTGATTCCCAAAAAGGTCTATATCAACCCCTAGGGGTCTATATGTCAGCGAAAAAAAATTTGGGGTCCATTAAATGAAAATGGTTTCCACGTGAATCATAACACAGACACTGATAGTATTTATTTTTTACATCATATTATCTTATAATATCAAAACATATACATTATTTTAAAAGTAACTATGAAGTAAAAAAAATATTATATATGTTTATAAAATTGTGTAAGTTGTAGGATGTTGGTATTCGCTTTGTGGTCGCAATACATTTAGAACATGTAAAAACCTGAGAAAAGAAAACCTTTACTTTAAGTTTTTAACAATAAACTTCACTACAGTTAGAAATTTACCTGATATGGTAAATGGATATGGGGCATCTCAAGTACAAGAGTACAATATGGGCATCAACTCACATGGCAGTGCGCCTGCAGCTGTGCAGCGAACTCGTAGAGATAGTACGCGTCCTCCGGCACCGCCTGGCCCTCGCCCGCGCCCTCCGCCGCCGCGCGACTCGACTCCTCAAGTACAAGTGTACAATATGAGCATCAACTCACGTGGCAGTGCGCCTGCAGCTGTGCAGCGAACTCGTAGAGATAGTACGCGTCCTCCGGCACCGCCTGGCCCTCGCCCGCGCCCTCCGCCGCCGCGCGACTCGACTCCTCAAGTACAAGTGTACAATATGAGCATCAACTCACGTGGCAGTGCGCCTGCAGCTGTGCAGCGAACTCGTAGAGGTAGTACGCGTCCTCCGGCACCGCCTGGCCCTCGCCCGCGCCCTCCGCCGCCGCGCGACTCAACTCTACTAGCTCCTTCTCTGTGAACAGAGAATATTTTGTCAACAAAAAGATATTTTATTTCTTTTTCTCCGCATTATGATATGTACATATGACAATAGAGAGAAGTACGAGAGCCGTGATAGCCCAGTGGATATGAAATTTGCCTTCGATTCCGGAATGTGTGGGTTCGAATCCGGTCCAGGGCATGCACTTCCAACTTTTCAGTTGCGTGCATTTTAAGAAATTAAATATTACGTGTCTCAAACGGTGTAGGAAAACATCGTGAGGAAACCTGCATACCAGAGAATTTTCTTCATTCTCTGCGTGTGTGAAGTCTGCCAATCCGTATTGGGCCAGCGTGGTGGACTATTGATCTAACCCCGCTCATTCTGAGAGGTGACTCGAGCTCAGCAGTGAGCCAAATATGGGTTTATAATGATGATGATAATATGACAATATGAGTATTGTAATTAGGCTATAATATGTGATGATGCAGTCTAAGATGGAAGCGGGCTAACTTCTTAGGAGGAGGATGAAAATCCACACTCCTTTTCGGTTTCTACACGACATCGTACCGGAACGCTAAATCGCTTGGCGGTATGTCTTTATCGATAGGATGGTAACTAGCCATGGCCGAAGCCTCCCACCATCCGACTAGCCACGGCCGAAACCTCCCACCAGCCATTAGCCACGGCCGAAGCCTCCCACTAACCTCGGCCGAAGCCTCCCACTAGCCTCGGCCGGAGCCTCCCACCAGCCAAAAATATATATATATTTAAATAATGAGATGATGTGGGTACTGGAGCCCGCATACTCGCGCAGTCCCCCCCCCCCCCCCCCATATATTTCAAGTCAAAAAGACTTACCCAGTTGATGGTAGACCAACACCAACGCCAACTCGCTGGTCCTAGAGTTGACGCAGCCGGCATCACACACAGCTATCTCCAGGAGGTTGATCAACTCGCTCTCCTGGAAAAAAACATAAAATAACATAAAATAATAGAACGGGAAAAGCATATTCAATCACAATTGCCTTGTTATTTTGTCTCATCACTACAAAGACAAACAGTTGGCATAACAGCACAGATTGACGTGGTTAAAAGTTACATCGCCCATAGCAATTCCTGAGCGGGTTAAACCAAACGGATTCTCGTGCTGTGTAGTAGTAACGCGTTCACAAGTTTACTTTCCCAAGTCAAGCGTGCGTAAAGCAGTTTTAGTTCTAAAAGGATTCTATTTTAGAATACCATGCTACACAACACTCACCGGTAGTAAGAGCGCACGCAATTGCCACAGCCAGCGCAGCGTTCTCACCGACTGCTTGTCGGCGATGACGCGAAACAAGCAAAGGATTCAATATTAGAATCCTGTGCTACACAACACTCACCGGTAATAAAGCGTGCGTAGCTGTCACAACCAGTGCACCGTTCTCACCGACTGATTGTCGGCGATGACGCGATACAAGCAAAGGATTCAATCTTAGAATCCTGTGCTACAAAACCGGAATAAAAACGGAAATAAAGCACGAGTAGCTGTCACAGCCAATGCAGCGTTCTCATCGACAACTTGTCAGTGATGACGCAAAGAAAAGATTCAATATTAGAATCCCATGCTACACAACAATCACCAGCAATAAAGCACTACCACAGCCAGTGAAGTGTTTTCATCGACAACTTGTCAGTGATGAGGAAAAAGATTCAATATTAGAATCCCATGCTACACAACACTCACCGGCAGTACAAGCGCACGCAGCTGCAGCTCGGCGGCGGCGCGCGCCACCAGAGTCCTCAGCAGCCGCAGCCAGTGTATCGCCGTCACCGAGCAGCGCTCCGCCAGCGACAGCTTGTCGGCGATGACGCGCGACATGCGCGCCACGTCGCCCGCAGTGCACGCCGACTGCGACACTGACACTGCGGACAAAAACACACATCAATGTATGAGAGACAAGCGGACGTTCGCGACTTGGTCCGCGTGGAATTCAGTTTTTCACAAATCCTTCGGGATCCATGGATTTTTCCAGGATAAAAAGTTACCTAGCTCCTCGACAGTGACTTTCCACAGTGTCTTGTAAACGGAAATGAAGCCAAGGATTCATCATTAAGAGCAATTGCTACTCAAAGGATAAATCATTTGTTTGATTATTGAGATCAATTAGAGAAAGAGATAGAAAAGGCACGCTAAGAGAGTGACAGAGAGGACAATAGTTACCCATCTCGACGATGACTTTCCACAGTGTAAACAGAAATGAAGCAAAGGATTCATCATTAAGAGCAATTGCTACTCAAAGGACAAATCATTCGTTTGATTATTGAGATCAATAAGAGAAAGAGATAGAAAAGGCACGCTAAGAGAGTGACAGAGAGGACAATAGTTACCCAGCTCCTCAACAATGACTTTCCAGTGTCTTGTAAACAGAAATGAAGCAAAGGATTCATCATTAAGAGCAATTCCTTCTGAAAGGATGGGATTGAGTGACAGAGAAGACAATAGTTACCCAGCTCCTCGACAGTGACTTTCCACAGTGTCTTGTAAACGGAAATGAAGCAAAGGATTCATCATTAAGAGCAATTGCTACTCAAAGGATCCATCATTCGTTTGATTATTGAGATAAATTAGAGAAATAGATAGAAAAGGCACGCTAAGAGAGTGACAGAGAGGAGAATAGTTACCCAGCTCCTCGACGGTGACTTTCCGCGACGTCTTGGTGACCGCCGCGTGTTCGTCCATCGCGATATTCATACAGGACACGGTGATGCACGGTATGTGGCACGGACGCACCTTCATTTTGGTCAGGAAACTGAAAAGAAATAGTAATTTTTTTTTTTATTCTTTACAAGTTAGCCCTTGACTACAATCTCACCTGATGGTAAGTGATGATGCAGTCCAAGATGGAAGCGGGCTAACTTGTTAGGAGGAGGATGAAAATCCACGGGTTAGGGTGGAGGGGGGGTAGGCGGGGTGTAGGGGTGGGATGGGGGGTGGGTAGGGGGGGGGGGGGGGGTTAGGGGTAGGGTAGAGGTAGGGTAGGGGTGGGGTAGTGGTGAGGTAGGGTAGGGGTAGGGTAGGGCATGGGTAGGGCAGGGGTAGGGCAGGGGTAGGGTAGGGGTAGGGCAGGGGTAGGGTAGGGGTAGAGGTAAAGAAGGGTAGAGTAGGGATAGAGAATAAGTGCACTTATGTCACAACGAAGCTTGACCGGGTCCGCTAGTATGATAGATACTATAGATACCTACTACAAACCACCGCAAAAAACAATCACCAAACAAAACAATGCCAACAGAAAACAGATAAATAATATGCACAAAATAACCAAATATTATCAAATTTACGTTTATTTCGGACTATTAATATACCTAATGCCAATTTATAAGATATATACAAATGGGTTGACAAGTCTTTCCCTCCGTTTATCCACCGGGGATATTATATCCACCGGCGTGCCCATGCGCGGTGAGTGGATAAAACGAGTGTGGGGGATAAACGTTTTGTCCTCTCCCCGTGGATAAATTTCTCCCTTGCCCGTGCTAGCCCTGCAGGGGCCTATATAGGAAAAATCGATTCCTAAAGAGTAAACTCCAATAAACTCCAAAAAAAAAAAAAGCTCACCGGTCGAAGAGGTTGATGGCGCTGATCAGCACATCTGCCGGCAAGTCGAACCACACCTTGAGACAGCGCAGCACGTGGGCGGCGCCGTCCCGGGCGCCAGTCGTCACCTCGCCGTTCTGATAAACAAACTTAACTTAACCCAGGAGGTCCCCTGGAGCGTTTTTCCAATGGGGATGATGACTAGGTTTGAATATATTGATTTTTATAATACACTAGCTGATGCTGCGCGGGTACCCGCGTGGTTTCCGTTCCCGTAAGAATACGGGGATAATATATAGCCTATAGCCTTCCTCAATAAATGGGCTATCTAACAGTGAAGGTATTTTCCAAATCGAACCAGTAGTTCCTGAGATTAGCGCGTTCAAACAAATAAACTCTTCAGCTTTATAATATTAGTATAGATATAGATTTTTCAAAATCTTTATTATAGGTTTTTCTTTATTATAAGTTGTAATGGTTATTATTTGATATTATATTTTGTGTAAAATTATTAGTATTTCGGCGTCCATCATAGAATTTCCAAGAGGTAGCCCAGTAGGTATCCTAGGGTGGGCCCTGGACCATTCTAGGGTGGGCCCGGCCCACCCGCTTATATATTATCCCCGTATTCCTACGGGAACGGGAACCACGCGGGTGAAACCGCACGGTGTCAGCTATATAAATATTGAAAAATATTATACTATAAGACAATTTCTGATACCTACCATAGACACAAAGAATAAATAATAAAATAAGTCGAGTCATTTCGGATTGGATGAATTGGATGAATTGAAACATCCACAAATATTGAGTGTCGAAAGTGAGTGCCTTCTTACTATTGATATTATTAATTTTTTATAACCCCGTCTACGTATTCTTGCCTATGTTTGGTAAACATTGCAAATCGTAAAACAAAATGGCCGAAGCGCCCGTGTGACGTCACCGCTTGCGAAGGCAACCTTCGAACTATGCAAATGTGCGATGTGAGGTCGCGATGTAGCGAGGTACAATAAAAACATTTATTTGCAACACTTGGTGGTCTTTTTAACGCAGTTATATGAAAAGGCACAATTTCGTACTATACTACATCCTTTCTTGATGAGTACTGTTTACCAACAAATAAATTAAAAATGAGGGTATAAATCACTAGTCATTTCACACCTAATAGTAATTATAATTAACTTGTTCCTAAATTAATGAAAATAAATTTGATAAATAATCTCAGAACAATAGGGATGATGATTTTAAATTGTATATAAATTAAGAGTATGCTAATAGTAAAGCAATTTTGTAAAAGTAACAGGGTATCTGCGATCATTACTTTCGGAGCTACAGGGATTTAAGGGGTCAGATTTGCGGCGCTGCCGCGGATTCCTGAAAAACGCTCCATACAAAATGGCACGATTTAGTGACGTCGTTGGCTCGCTGATCGTTAGGTTTGTATGGGCGTTCAAACAAAATTACTAATATCTTTGTTATTTGTGCGTTTATGTTTATAGTTCATTTATTGAAAAATATTACATTTAATGTAACGAAGCTTAAACTGTATGAATTTTCATCTATCAGACAATCTTTGCTTTTTCATGTATTAATTAGTTAACATTGACCCTATTTACCCGAATGTATCATAAAAATCTATATATTCAAACCTAGTCATCATCCCTATTAGATATGGTTAATATATTTTATATAACATTTTATAAAAAAAAACCAAACATAATTTATAATAAATAATTTATGAAATGACATGCGATTTCTACCTTCATTTCTAATTTCTTTGTTGGTAAACAGTACTCATCAAGAAAGGCTGTAGGTGGTCTTTCTAACGCAATTATGTGAAAAGGTACAATTTCGTACTAGACAGTATTCAGAAAATCTTAATATATAACATAAAACTTTAAAAAACCCCAGAATGTCATGAAATTAATAATTACACTCTCGATCGAGTCATCAATATTCTAATTCAGTGCGCCTTCATTTGACACCCCACTCGAGTTTATTCGGTTATTCTTCTCCACTTTCACCCCCTACAACTTTTAAACGGCTCAACCGATTTTCATCAAACACGTCTAAAAACACTCGCACACAAGTCACCTTTCAAACAAAAAAACCTTAATTGAAATCGCTTCATTCGTTCGGGAGCTATGGTGTCACAGACAGACAAACAGATTTTATGTTATTTTTAACAATTTATTTCTATTAAACCCTCAGCACGCCTGGCGGGTCTAACAGACCCACACTAATACGTGAACCATTGTAATTCGTTCAAATCAAAATTGTCAATCACGTAAAGTCTCCATCCAAGAGCTGTGATAGTCCAATGTACATGACCTCTGCCTCCGATTCCGGAGGATGTGGGTTCGAATCCGGTCCGGGGCATGCACCTCCAACATTTCAGTTGTGTGCATTTTAATAAATTAAATATCACTCTCATGTCTCAAACGGTGAAGGAAAAACATCGTTTTTTTTATTTATTATTTACAAGTTAGCCTTTGACTACAATCTCACCTGATGATAAGTGATGATGCAGTCTAAGATGGAAGCGATAAATATTTTTATTTACCTCGTCCCCCTCAAAAAACGACAGACTTTTTTGTTGGTGAATTTGGGTGCGAAACAGGTCCATAGTCTAAATAGTCAAAGGTTGATAATGATGATGATACCTCTCCATTAGCGGGCAAACACAGCTTCGGCTGGAACTTATGCTCCAGCTGCAGGTACTCCGCGAGCGTCGCGTGCAGCTGTCGCGTGCGACAGTCGCGCTCGCCGGACGTGGACGCGCCTTCGTCAGCATCCGGGTGTCTCGCGCCCGACCTCAACATGGTCGAGCTTCGCCGCGAGCGGAGGGTGAATCGGCACCTAGACATAAAATACAAATGAAAATCCATTTGACACATTTCAAAAACACATTTCGACGGCCTTCGTGGTGGTTTTTTTTTTAATTCAAAATTCATTTATTTCAAGTAGGCTCAGTTTACAAGCACTTTTGATACGTCAGTTCACTATTAGTAAAGATTCTACCACCGGTTCCGAAGGCAGATTCTGCTGAGAAAAAACCGGCAAGAAACTCAACAGTTGGTCTTTAAAAAAAATCATACCATATTATCTATACTTCTATACTAATATTATAAAGAGGTAAAGTTTGTAAGTTTGTAAGTTTGTCACATTTTTTAAATGAGGTAATCTTCGGAACTACTGGTCCGATTTCAAAAATTCTTTCACCAGTAGAATGCTACATTATGCTACATTTATATTAGTATAATATATATTCGCCGAGTTAACACAGTTTTTGTCATACAGGTCGGGCCGAAAATCCTCCTCCTCCGAAAATGAGACCCGAAGGCTGAAATAAAGATAGAGGACGGAACGACTATCTAAGGGCGTCTCCTATGAGACTCGGACCTCGGCTTAGAGGGCCATTTGGGAGGGTGACCTGACAAAATAACTGTGGTGGTATGCGTGGTGGATTTACAAAACGTAGGTCCTGGGTTTTCGATCCTCGGCTGGGCAGATTGAGATTTTCTTAATTGGTCCAGGTCTGGCTGGTGAGAGGCTTCGGCCGTGGCAAAGACGTACCGCCAAGCGATTTAGCATTCCGGTACGATGTCGCGTAGAAACCGAAAGGGGTGTGGATTTTCATCCTCTTCCTAACAAGTTAGCCCGCTTCCATCTTAGACTGCATCATGACTTACCATCAGGTGAGATTGTAGTCAAGGGCTAACTTGTAAACAATGAAAAAAATAAAGAACTATAGTCAGATCGGGTAGGTATTTTAAACAATGTAAATAAACAAAAACAGCTGACTCAGGAGTGCTCAACATTTTACTACAGCATTATTTACGAATATTGTCATGAAATAAAACTTCCTTTGATAACCAATATTTTTTTTATTCTATATTCCTATATCCTGTTATTTATCTAACAGATAATGTTTCACTTATATTCAGGGTTCCGTAGTCAATAAAGAACCCTTATAGTTTTGTTTTTTATTATGTATAAGCAAGCATAAGGTATCCTCGACATATTTAAACACATTAATCAAAACGGTTTTCTCAGAGGACGATAAGGGTGATAGCTTCGTACGTTTCTTTTTTGGTGACGGAAACGATAGCAATGCGGAATAACTGCTCCGGCTAGTACCAGGCTCCGCTTCATTCATTTTCGTACTAAACTAAATAAAATTAATAAATTAATTAATTAAACAAATAAAAAACCCGACTGCCTATATGATACAAAAACTGAAAAGAAAAAAAACAAGCTCAGTCCAGAAGTGTAGAAAAAAATTAGAAAACAGTCGGGACCTATTATATTGAATATAATGATTTACGTCTACATTTTTTAATAGGTCCCCACTTTAGTTTTATCAGTTTTTGTATCATTTATGCAGTCGGGTTATTCGTTTATTTAATTATTTTATTTCATAATTTTTAGTTAGATAGATGGTGAATTTCGGATTTATTTGTTACGTTTGTTACAAAGTACGATAGTGTATACCTACGTCCAACCGAGGATAAGTAAATATTCAAAAAAATCTACGGAACCCTCGGTGGGCGAATCCGACTCGCACATGTCGAGTTTTATAATCAATATATTTAATTTAGTCTATTTAAGGTATTTTATAACTACACTTCATAAACCTTATAGTCGTCCGCCTCGCGTATTATGTATATACAATTAATAAATAACGTTTTTCTAATTGTAGTTTTTTGTTGGCCATTATATACCATTTTGAAATTCTCACAAAAAGCCCTTGAATTTGATTCCCTTGTTGCAATATTTAAAAAAAAATCACCTCGATTCTATAGCATCTCACAGTCGTCTTGTTGGTTTTTTTTTTAATTTCACCTATCTAAGAACACTTGGGTTATTAAAACAAATCTAAGGATATCTGAATTACGTAAATCCGTTCAGCGGTTTCGAAGATATGAGGTAATAAATAATACATACAAGATACGCGCGAAAAACAAACAAAAAATAAACAATAATTAACAACAACAACGAAACGAGAACAAAACGAAATAATAAAAATTACAAAGGAAGAAAATACGCACAACAGTCTGGATTTAGTTAACGAATACTGTGAGGTAGGAGTATTAGTCACAGACAACAAATAAAGTAGTGTTTCGTGCTGTGAAGTGTGTGTGTGTGAAATGTCAAATCTTCTTTCACTTAATAACACAAAATCAAAAAATTAATCATAGTATAGGTATTTCTGCAATAAATGAAAGGTAAAATTCACATTAAAATAAAAGAAAACATCTTCTTTTGATATGAAAATACGACATTTATAAAAATTATTAAAGTTATTATTTAATTTTATAAATGCACATTTAATACCCATAAAACTCAATATCTTTATTTTTCATAATGGTTTGTGACTCATGTCTGCTTGGGTTCTTTTTATGTCGTTTGTATTGTTTTTGTGCAAACTCTATATATTTAACATAGAGGAATTAGAAATGGAAATGCATCGCACCCAAATGCAGCAACAAAATTGTCTGTCGTTTTTTGAAAGGGACGAGGTAAACTCAGTCATCGAAAATATTTAACAAGAATAAATAATAAAATATTTAACAAGAATAATATAATCTGTACACAGAACGTTAAATTAATGGATCGATGTTCTGTTCGTTCGTTCGTTAGAAGAATAGAATCGATTTTTCTTTTAGATATTGTTTTTATTACAAATTTATTATAAATTATAATTATGTTTTTGACGACCTCCGTGGCGCACTGGTACGCGCGGTGGATTTACAAGACGGAGGACCTAGGATCGATCCCCGGCTGGGCCGATTGAGAATTTCTTAATTGTGCCAGGTCTGGCTGGTTACCACCCTACCTACAAAACGTACCGCTAAGCGATTTAGCGTTCCGGTATGATGTCGTGTAGAAATCATACCGTCCATCTTAGATTGCATCATCACTTACCATCAGGTGAGACTGAAATCAAGGGCTAACATGTAAAGAATAACAAAAATAAAATAGAAATATTTTCAAATTGAACGTCACGTCATCTTTTACTGAATTAGAAGTTGTTGGCCGTTTTTCATGCCATTGAACTACTTACTACACAAACCGGAATATTTAGGGAGTTTTTTAGACGACGAAAACGATTACAACAATGAAACATCGATACAATCGAACAATCTAACGCGTTTGTTAGTTTTTTTTACACGCGTTAGCCGCTCAACTATCCTATATATAGATAGCTCTATATAGATAGATCGTTGATTCTTTGACAGAGAGGTAACGTCTTGCGAGGTAGGTCCTTCTATTATTGGTCCGAGATAATTAATTTATTGTTTGTGAATCCGGGCTCAAAAGGGCTAGAACCCAGAGCCGTAAAGCTTATTATTAAAAATACAATGTATGTGAATCGAAACGAAAAGTGTCGCCCTAAAAGAACCTTTTTGAGAAGTGATATTGTTGTGTAAAAAGCCTAAAGTTGTGGACTATAGTCCTCATCATCATCATCATCATCATGATCAGCCGATAGACGTCACAGCTGGACATAGGCCTCTTTCATGGACTTCCAAGCACAATGGTCTCGAGCCGCCAGCGGCTCCCGTCGACCTGCTTGATGTCTTCGGTCCAACTAGTGGGGGGTCGACCAACACTGCGCTTTCCGGTGCGGGGTCGCCATTCCAACACCTTGGGCCAACACCATGTCTATCGGCTCTTCGAACCCCGCCCATTGCCACTTCAGCTTCGCGACTCGCTGAGCTATGTAAGTGGTTTTGGTTCTTCTGCGGATCCCCTAATTTCTGATTCGATCTCGCAGAGATACTCTATGTGACTCTGAGTCTTATGAGGTCCATAGCTAGCGACTAAAAAGCGTAGTATTTTTCGACTTCCCACCAGGTGGACTGACGACATCAAGCGAGTCGCAGACATTCGCTGGATGCAGGCGGCTCAGTATCGTGATGTTTGGAAGTGCCTACAAAAGGCCTATGTCCTGCAGTGGACTCATTGGCTGATATGATGATGATGTCCCGGATGACCCGGTGTCTTTTCACAATTTCACTATAGTATTGTCTAACGTTTATGTAAATTTTTAACTCGGAAATTATGCAAGGGTGTAATTTTTTTTTTATTCAACTACATCTTCGAGGCTACCATTACTTTGGAGTTTGCGTAAATATTTTCTGTCGGTTATGTTTATATTTATATAGATTAAATAATCGTAGGCTAGAAAACGTCCATGATGTAACTACACATACTCGTACGTATAAAGGTCACAGCACACATATCGACTGGAGGGTAATGTCATCAGAGCCTCAATAGCTCAACGATAACAACGGTTGGATTCATCACTGAGGGGTGGTGGTTCGAACCACGCCGAAAAAAAAAAAAAGTTATCAACCTACTGTATAATTTCCACGAAGGGTATTTTTTAATTTCAATTTTGATAAGTTAACATTAAATAAATAAAGAATACGACATCACGTGACTTGAGAATTACTAACAATAGTCTAGTTTGTTGATACGGTGCCTTTACGAGTTGATATGTGTGCAGTAACCAGCGTTGCCAGATTATTCTTTCGCCAAGTTGGGATTTAGGAACTTTTTGAGAGAAAAAAAAGCGGGATTCATTCGTCGAGAGCGGGACATCGTAAAGGAAAACTTATAAAAAGAAGATTTTAAATATTTCAGTCCAAATTACGTTTACGTTTACACTATAAAAATATCCATATACCAAAATTTATTTAAATAAAAATATGATATTTTAAATCAGATTTACCCTATCGTTAAATAATCGTCTTAATTGTCCTCTGAATGAAAAAAAAAATAAAAAAAAAAAACAAAAGTCAGAATAAAAAAAACTATTAATTAGAAAAATATGGTGTTTCAAACAATAGTCTGAGAAGCGAGTATGCTATCCGAGTAATTCCCAAAAAACGTCCGTCTTGATTTAGAAACCGGGACGTCCCGCCAAAAATCGGAACATCTGGCTAAGTGGGCTGTAACCTTTATGCGCGCGTCTATCGCCATTGGCTACACACGTCACATGTAGTCCGGTGAACGACCTTCGAACATCTGTTTACTGTCGCTTCTAGAACATTCCCTCTATTTGTTTATATGGCCCTTAGTATGCGGCGCGTAAAACTTTTCAATTGCGTAAACTATGGAGTAACTGGGTTGTTTTTACATCAACCAGTATAATAATATACTGATACTAGCTGACGCCGCGCGGTGTCTCTCGCGTGGTTCCCGTTCCCGTAGGAATACGGGGATAATATATAGCCTATAGCCTTCCTCGATAAATGGGCTATCTAACACTGAAAGAAATTTTCAAATCGGACCAGTAATTCCTGAGATTAGCGCGATCAATCAAACAGACAAACTCTTCAGCTTTATAATATTAGTATAGATTATGGAGAGGTAGTTTGTAGTGTTGTGGGTAATCTCTGGATCTACTGAACCGATTTTGAAAAATTTTTATACCGATAGAAAAGCCACGTTATTTGTGAGTGTCATGTTTATTTCCGTATTTCCACTATGCGCTAGTCCTACATAAAAAAGCAATAAAAAAAATAAAGAAAGAGTCGCCCTTAGAGAGTCGTTCTAGCCATTGTCTTTTACTTCATCCTTCGGGCATCATCAGGCTTCCACGCTCACCCCAAGACCGCCGGTGACGTATCATCATGGAGCCTAAGGTAATTATACAATTAGAAAAAAAAATCGCGCTCAATACTGTCGCATAGACCTGACAGTATTGAGCGCCAAGTACCGGACAAACGCAAAGTAAACAAACAGTCCTCACCTAGCAAATCGCCGGTGAACAACCGGCCAAGTGGTCCCTTGGGTCGCAGTCGCCGATCCCCCCACTTCTCGTCGCGTAGACCCGACGGTATTGAGCGACCGGGCGCTGAGCGCCTAGTACCTGACAGACAGAGCTTGCGGTCAACCAGCGTAGCGGTACGCAGCTGGTTGATTGCTTAGTGTTATGTGTTATCGGGGATTGGATGAATTTATTGTGGATTGGATGAAGTTATATTAGGTTGGATGAATTTATTTTGTTGGGATGGGAATAAATTTATTTTTGTATGGATGAAGTTATTGTGAATTGGATGATTTTATGATGGATTGGATGAAGTTATTTTAGGTTGGATGAATTTATTTTGTTGGATGGGGATTGGATTTATTTTTATTTGGATGAAGTTATTGTGGATTAGATGAAGTTATTGTGGGTAGGTTGAATTTATGTGGTATTCGAGGAATTTATTGTTATAATTGTTGGGAGATCGGATTAATTGATTTGTAATTGGATAGTTTTTTTTGCAATTAAATGAATTTACTGGAAAATGGGAAGAAATTTAACTATCAAATAGATAATATTTCAAATTATAAAAGTCACTTATAAGTTATGACAAAAACAGGGTATTCTTTTTACTTCGGAGATTCAAAGGGAAATTTTAGTGAAGGTGAGATTGGTAAGGGAAATTTTAGTGCAGATGAGATTGGTAAGGGTAATTTTAGTGAAAGTGAGATTGGTAAGGGAAATTTTAGTGAATGTGAGATTGGTAAAGGAAATTTTAGTGAAGGTGAGATTGGTAAGGGAAATTTTAGTGAAGGTGAGATTGGTAAGGGAAATTTTAGTGAAGATGAGATTAGTAAGGGAAATTTTAGTGAAGGTGAGATTGGTAAGGGAAATTTTAGTGAAGGTGAGATTGGTAAGGGAAATTTTAGTGAAGGTGAGATTGGTAGGGGAAATTTTAGTGAAGACGATGTGAGATTTGGTGAGGGTTGCAATCTCAGGTTACCGGGTGCAATGGGTTGTTGAAATCCAATTGCCCAGCCACCTTAGCTCTTAGTCAGATACCCACAACGGTGGTTGAGCACCGGAGCGTTGGCAAAACAGAAACGTTTTTTTTTTTTTTTGTAAATTAAAAAAAAAGCCACGGTCTAACCCCGACCCAGTACACACCGGATTGTAATAAATCCTTCGTACTTTACGAACTGGTAAGTTCAAAATGGGCCTCTTGACAGGGTTTGTGATATATGACAAAATGTCTAATACCTGTAAAATTTTTACATTACACATGGTATGAAATACAAAAATGAATAAGCTTCGAATGGTTTGATATAATTGGCACATGGGTTTGAATCATTGATATGTTGTAAAATTAAAATTCAAAACTTGTCAGATTAAAGGAATGCTTTTCAAGATTTTAAATTTTGGTGTATTCAACTTTGTAGAAATGGATTATTTTGCGGCATAATGATTTTGAACAATTAAGATGTTTTCAAAAAATGTTCTTTAAAACTAAAATCATTACAGATTTTATATAGATATGCTTTTCAATCAAGCGTCAATAAAGTTTGTGTCAGATTTTGATGAAACTTTTGGTATATCAAACACTAGCAGACGCCCGCGACTTCGTCCGCGTGAAATTTAGTTTTTCACAAATCCCACGGGAACCATGGACTTTTACGGGTTGAAAGTAGCCTATGTGTTAATTCAGAGTAAAATCTATTTCCATTCCAAATTTCTGCCAAATCGGTTCAGTACTTAAAGAGTAACAAACATGCATACAAACTTTCGCGTTTATAATATTAGTAGGATTAGAGAAAGGGATTATATTATGTATTTTGTAGTACAATTAAATATCGGTGGGGGTGAATGTTTCTTGACCATGCACCTATTTATATTCACCCCCTATTATTTAAAATTTTAATCTCATTATCATGTGATTTTTAAAATATTCTGTAAGCAAGAGTATGGATGAAACATTCAAATTTTGACATCACAAAAAATATGTCACTTCTTATAATATATTCAAAAATTAACGTCACAAAAAGATCGTCACATTATGAGGAAATTATTTTCAATGTCATAGAATATGACTAAACACAAACCGGTTTATATTTATTTGACCAAAGTCAAACATAAACCTGTTATATACATAACATAATCATAAATCATAAACAATCAAAACCAGTTA